>NC_041390.1:2758471-2789052 GCF_002162155.2 Triticum dicoccoides | reverse complement strand
GGGGTGGGGGTGGGGAGGCAGGATAGAAAGCGCAATTGCATCGAGTCTCTTGAGATGTTCTAACCATGCCAAAATATAGGAAACACTTCCGATTTTGAGATACTAAACTATCCAATTTAGTGATGGTTGCAAAGAAGTCATGGAGGTAGGTTCAAGACCCCAACTCTCTTAGTGCGTGGATTCTGAAAATTGTGTATTATCCCACGAGAGATATGTTGAATGTGGAACTAGGGTTTCATCCATCAGAGGAACGGCAGACATAACGTAAAGAAATTTTGGTGTTGAAACCTGGTTGAATCCGTTGAATGGCAATGGTCAGGAGAAAAATATTTGGAGTGATTATTAACAATGGAGGATGATATGTTGAGATCACTCGACTCACGGACAAATGACCCTCCCATCATAGTAGCAGAATTGATAGATGACAACACATGAACATGGAATCGTGATCTGGTTTATGAACCTATGCAAAGTTGAGCAAGAAGATATCCGAGGTGGTTGATGAGGGGCTGACACTTGAGTACGTCATGCACGTGGGCCTCAATCGAGCAATCTAGCTGCTCTATGCTCGTGTGCACCCGATGTGGGAATGCAATAGGGTAGACGATGCTACCCAGCCCATTCGACGTGGCTTTTACAAGGGAAAATCCATGCGGGAGATGCCCTCGCTAATGTTCAAGGGCAAGGCAACAGACTTCCCCAATGACACCACCCACGCTGTATGCACTTCTAGGGTTCGAGTAGTCAAGATGAGCAGTTTGTCCTATTCCTTCTAGTTCATGATCAATTTTGGTTGTATGTCTTAATAGCCTGATTGTTGTTGTAGCCGTGGCGCTCCTAAGCTGCCAAGATAAGCTTCCTGGCTACAGAACAAGAAAACCTCCCAGCCAAGGGCCGCTACTAATGGAATGTGCGCCAATGGCCCCGCCATCATGATCCACCCCAATGACAACAACGACGACGATGATGACAATGCGAACAATGCCGACCAATAATCCAACAACGAGGCCGATGATGCCGAGGAGCGCGTCAATGAGCTACGAAAGTGTGACCATGGAGAGGGAACATCTTCCTTCGGCGCTGTCGTGCAGGACCCGCCTTAGGTCTCAAGGCGGGACAAGCACCTAACGGTGCTCGAGAACAAGACATACCAAACTGCTGCCCATCCTATCTCGATCACCCTAGCTCCACGCATACTAGGAAAGGCCACGGGGCTACTGCATGCAGTACAAAAACCCCGAGCCAAGCCGACATCGGCTTTGTATGTAATTTGTTATCTGAACTATAAAAAACCATCATCTCGAACTTGTGATGATCTTCATCATAACTTTTTTGTAGGCCCCCACATGGGCTCCGACCTGACCAACGTCCCAACAGGTGCTCCTCCTATGTCTCTCGACACTACCGCCGGTTCTTGGACGGGCGACATGATAGAGACGCTAGTCTCCTAGGCTTCCCTCCTTCCAAAAAGTCCAGTTTTTTCTTTGTGATAGAGTCTGAGGAGTCAATGCCCGGAGGGAGGAGAGCTAACGAGCATGCCGATGATTTGATGCTGCTCGACGGCATCCCTTAGAATAACCCACCCGCACCCAATGCGGGTGGCGAAGTCCATACCCTTGAAAATGGGGTTGCAAAGCTAGAGGTCGGGAATGAAGAATGCGTTAGGGAAGTGAGTTCCCTAGTGGAACAAGTGGAGGAGAAAAACCCACCACACCGTCTCCTCCGTACACCATTGTTGATCTAGTCTCCCAGAAGGAGCCCTCAGCCGAGGTAGTGGCTATTGAAGGCCAAACTCAACCACTCAACCACCCTTAGTCCCTAGCATATTGGCTTACGCTGTAAATGTGCAAAGGCCCGAGGCACCTTCCTCGTGGTCCGACACCGAGTCCGATCTGTGCCAATAGTCAACAATGAAATCTTTGTTGGACCCCTTCCCGAGGACGACATAGAAGGAGGCCCTGCACTACATGAAGGTGTCTTCCTTCACGATGAATGAGGTCGTCAAGCCGATGACAGATGGCTTTGCACCCATAATGAAAATAATTTTAAATGTGCATCTTTATTTTCTGCGCATGCCAAACAAGCAACCCTATCAAGGGATCTGGCGTTTTTCGGCATTGATAGTATGCACACCAGGTAGGGGTGGTGTGTCGAGATCACCATGATTAGACATGATACTTCATAAAGAGGAAATTCGATCTCAACCATGTCCTTCTAAAAAATTGCTCATGGAGCTCGAAGGCCTGACATTGACATAGCTCTCGTGCACCCAATGCATATATAATAACAATTTTTTATAAAGGATGGACTTTATTGACTCAAAATAAAGCATCAAGAGGATACACACACAATGAGAATACACCCGGCCTCTCCATAATTAGGATGCAAACATCCAACACCAAGACACGCACACAAAAACAAGCCGGGAAATAACAAAGTCATATAAGACCAAAACTATGCGTAGGCGAGGAAAAAGACAAAATGCCTCAAAGCGATCAGATTCGGATCGGCAAACTATAACAATGACCATATCTGCATCACAATCTCATGACACCACGCGGACGACCAAGTTCTTCAACAACAACGCCTTCAGGAAGGGAGCGGCGCTAAAGTGTCGCCGTCACCGGATCCAGGCACCCAAGGCTAGAATCTAGGCTTTCACCCTAAAGAATCAGTCCGAGCATTCCGAACAATGCCTTCAACAAGGTAACGATATAAAACATCGCCATTGCCAGGTATTCCCAACTCGGGCCAGACCTAGGCTTTCACCCCGGAGGTCGAGACCGGGTGCTCAAGTAGCATCATCATCGAAGTCATTCATGGTTGTCGCCACCACTTTTCCACGATCCCAGCAGCTACATGCAATGTGACCATCGCCGCCGCACAACCATCCCTCTGCATCAAGACTTCGTTTATAGATTGCATCTCGTCGCCGAAGTCAAACACCGGATCTGCAGAGATGAAACTCACTCTTTTGATGGCAACCGCAATCAGAAGGGCATTGGCTGCAGCTAGTCAACGGCCGTCTCTGCATGCATGTGCACATCTCAATGGGCCATTTTATGCAGCATCCATGCACCAGCCCCGTATGCTCCTAGCCATGGTCATCAAACCAGGTCGAAAGACCGAATCACCGGCTAGCAACCAGATAGGAGGCACCAAGCCATGGACATGATCCAGACCAGAAGGCCAGCAATCACCATCGAACTAAGATCGGGAGGCCGGCAACGCACAGCGGCGACGCAGGCAGCCAGATCAGAGGCGGCCATCAAGAAAGAATAGAAAAAAACCAGGCCAAAGATGCCCCACCACCGCTGTCCGTCGGGTGGCCGGCTTCCTCCGGCGGCGGCGAGGTGAACGGGGCTGTAAGGGAGGTCCTCCGAAGCTGGCTGCAGCGCCTCCGGAGTCGCTGGAAGCGACCCGGGAGGCTCAGATGCGTTTTTTCCGGGTAATGATGAAATCGTTTACATTGACTGTTTTAGATCATCTTTTGCCAATCCGCTTGATGGGATTGTACGAAATTGAGTGGACTTCAACCCTGTAAAATATCATGATGATTTAAAGATGGATCTCCGGCTACAACTGAAAAGGCCAGGTGATGTTAGATCTGGAAGCGAATCCACGCACTTTTACGAGTGTAGCGGCCAACTCTCAGTGATCGCACCATTCAGATTGCGCGGAATTGTCATGGCTACAATGCATCAAAATTTCAGCTTGATCAGATGGTCGAAACTCTGGGAAGGCCAGAGAAGTGCATCAATTTGGAAAACTGTGGTTCTACGTGAAACAAATCCAACCCGAGTTCATATTTGTCCCCCGTGTATAGCTTATCAAGGGAAGTCTGATTCATGACTTTTTTTTGTGGAGTCGTGTGCCATTTTCTTTAGAACATGCCTGCGAGATTTGAGTCTATTCTAAGGGCTCTAGACAATCGCATCTCCACCATGACGCGTCGACCTCGCTGCCCCATAGGTTTTGGGTCCCGATAACGCTCACAGATGTGGGCGTTAAGGGTTTGGCCATATGTCTTATATAGTATCTAAAGAATCAGTCCACACGTCTGCGTGTGAGCAAAACAAGTAATGCTCACACGCTTTGTTTTTTGCCTTGCGATCCCTTCCATTTGCCTACGTGTGGGTAAAATAGATTACGCCCACACGCCCGTACTCACGGTCCAGCATGCTTTGCATGACAGTCACCACACGTCCCCGCAGTTGCCATGGTCCGGACCCTCTTCCATATTCGTTTAACTGCATTTGCCATGTTACTGAACTATAGTTGCCATGGTTGTTCAATTGCAGTTGCCATCTCAGATCAAGTGCCAGATGCCACTTTAGGACAACTGCAGTTGTTGCCATGTATGATCTGGTCTACTACACTTGCCATGATTTGAAAATTTGAGGAGTTGCCACCTACTAACACTAGGCAGTTGCCATGTAGCACTATAAAAAGGACATGGCAAAGAAACATGTTCGAGTAAAAGAGAGAGTTGCCATCTGCTTACAAGTACGCTAGGACAGTTGCCATGTACCCTGCAAAACACATGACAACTCGAGTAAAGAGAGAGTTGACATCTGCTTACAACCACGATAGAGCAGTTGCCATGTACCTTGCAAAAACACATAGCAACTGACAGCTTTGGGTGTGGGAGAGGAGACGCGTGTGGGCGAACTGATAAACGCCCACACACCAGCACCTCTGCGTGCGTGAGAACTGGCGTGTGGACGAACTGCTAAACACCCACACATGTGTGGGTGTCCAGATGAATGACCACACACCAGCCCAGTCCTACGTGGCATAAAAAATCTGACAAAGGACGCCGATAACTGCCACACGTGTGGTATATTCGACATGCGCCCACACACCGTGTGTGGTGAGAGTAGGAGGCAGTCCACACGGGCTGTGTGTGGGCGGATATTAGAATTGCCCACACGTGTGGGCGCGGCTACTTAGTGCCACATGCCCACCAAGTACTACTCATCTTCACCCCGCGCATGTGGCACGAAGCAAAAATGCCCACACGTCCTGGCGCAACTACGTTAGGTACCCCGCGGGATGACGTTTTAGTTGCCATCCTGGTTGGCAGATGTAGTTATCCGGGATGGCAAGTGTAGTTGTAAAAGCATGGCAACTCTATCTGTTTTGGTTAACTATAGTTGCCATGTCTAGTTTATGGTAGTTGCCGCATGTAATCAAACCGTAGTTGCCGTGTGTGATTAACTACTTGCCACATATGGTCAAACAGTAGTTGCCATGTGTGTTTATCTAGTTGCCACGTGTGGTCCAACCCTAGTTGCCATGTATTGTTAATCACAGTTGCCATGTGTGTTTATCTGGTTGTCACGTACGCGCAACTGCAGTTGCCGTCTAGCGAAAGAGCAACAAACGAAAGAGCAACAGTTGCCATGTGTGTTTACCTAGTTATCACGTTCGCGTAACTGCAGTTGCCATCCACAACATAGGAGTGTCGTGTGGGCGAAAAGCAGTTCGCCCACACGCGCATGACCTAGGTGGTGGTTGTGTGGGCAGAAACTAGTTCGCCCACACAGCGTAGCTAGCAAACAGCGTGGTGCGGGCGTGTGGGCAAATTCTCCAACGCCCACACACTAACCTCATCCTACGTGGGACACCAAATCTACTTTTTCGTGTCAAGATTCATGCAAAAGACAGTGAACGATGAT
Source organism: Triticum dicoccoides (assembly GCF_002162155.2). Lineage (NCBI taxonomy): Eukaryota > Viridiplantae > Streptophyta > Magnoliopsida > Poales > Poaceae > Triticum > Triticum dicoccoides. The sequence goes on along the minus strand of NC_041390.1, from coordinate 2,783,371 downwards.
CCAGGCGTGTGGGCGAGTTCAAAAACGCCCACACGTGTGGGCGTTAGTGTTTCCGAATAGAACATGCCAAGATTCGTGCAAAAATAAATAGACGTTGATCCATGTGTGTGGGTGAGATGCAGATGCCCACACATATGGGTGTTAGTATTCTCGTAGACTTTCATACCTCCACAGCCGGCTTGACGACTCGAACTCTCGTGTCCAGCTTCAGATGCTGTTAATCAAATTATTTTCTTAATACCAACTAAAAATCTTTAGATATTTTTTTATCCCTAAATTCCACTACTTTATGTGCACAAGATAATTGGCCAACTGGTGCCATGACGTACGATCCAGTGCTGATGAATCATGACATAAAGTCTTCCACGACCGACCTTATCGCCACAGATGGGGGATTAGATTATTTGCCTCACTTTACAAGAGGTTAGATGTTTTGTCCGAGGGTTGTTTCAATGACGAGTGGCCCCGGCCTCACCCGGCAGCCTCTCAGAATTACAAAACAGTAAAACAGAGCTACCTATGAGCTCCTACAGCGATTTGGCGTCCTTAACCGTCCGATTACACTTAAGAACGGTCCAGATCTCTCGGTCCATCCCACCACTCCTGTCTCCATGTTTTCACCCCGTTCGTAATCAGGCCGCTACTCCGCAGGTTGACCAAGGCGCTCTCTCCTTAATCGGGCTGACCAGGCAACCACTCGTGAATGGTAAACGAGGCCTGCCCTGTGCTCTCTCTTTTTCGATCGATTTATCCCGAAGCTTTGTGCGCTCATCATCTGGTGGCGGCGGCGGCGGCGGAATAATGGCAAGGCAGTCCAGCCATTTCCCCAGCAGTGATATCTTCTTCAAAACTTTCATCTTGCCTATAGGTTGGCTCCTGTTCCTTGTTTCATTGGCCTGGTAGGGTAGCAGCTACATAATGTAATTTTAGGATGCTTATTGTTGCAGAAACTGTTGGAAATCGCTGAAGTCAAACTGCTTGGATGGCTTCGGGGTGGCGATGGAGGTGCTAGCTGCTTCTGGCTCCCGTTCCTTCTTGCCGCATTTGCTGTTCCGAGTGAAGTGGGCGCAGGGATATAGTCCCACCCTCTCTCCTTCTGATTGCTCCTTCTCCTTCTGATTGTTCTTTGTGTTCTGCATGTTTTTTGTCAAACTTCAAATTCCTTTTTATTGATGGAACAATGAGTTTGGTTTTAATTCCCATGTGAGAAGATCCTTCTGAGGAAGGTCAAGAATTGGTACAGAAATTCTGAATATGCATAGCTTTGAGTATGACATTTGATTCTGATTGTGTGAGATTTGTGTCTAATTTAAATCATCTTGGCATGAGTATTGTGTGTTCAACTGCTGATCAAGTGAGTTGTGGATTTATCTTTTTTGTGACACATATTTTTTTATTTGTTGGACTCTGATAAATGAAAAGTTCACTTGCAGACTGCTCTTGCTTACACTGTGACTAAAACAAGTTTTGCTTCCTGTTATAGCTTCTTTTTTCAGATTTTGGTGTGTTATTCTCGAACATATTGTGCGTGCAATTAATTTCTGGAACTATTTTTCCCTTTCTGAAGAGTTCATGTTCACTATTAATTTCTGAAAGTAAACGTTCATGTTGCCGAGCCACAAGTGCTCGTGAAAGTATTACATGGCAAGTGAAGCGCAGGGTGAGTGCCCATGTTTTAGCAATCTTGGGTTCCTTTTTCAAGATTTAGGATTTAGTTTGGTTAAGATTGCTTGTCGCACTGTGCTGACACTGCCTGATGTATGGTTTTTAAGCTTTTGAGACCTACAGGCAACTATTGCAGGCGGCCGGTGAAGCCGAAGTCATTTTTGCTTAATTTGATAATGTATAATAAGGCATGCAGTCTGTTAAATATGTTTAGTGATTTTAGGAGAAGTTGTAATTTTCAGCTTAAGGAGTTGCCCAAGATGTAGATGTGAACCTATTCTTAGGTTTACTTCACCAGATGACATGAAATTGATAAAGCTAACTTTCCATTCCTATAACAATTGGACAAGGTCCAATTTGATAATCTATGCACTATCACCATGCATCCTGGGCTCTCTAAAACAATAGTCCATCAGTTGTGAGATCTTCTACTGCTCAAATCATGGTCGCCACATCATAAATAAAATCCATAGCATGACTTTTGGATCTGACGTTTTTATGTGTACCTGTCACGCTGCACTACTAGGAAAAGGGCTATAAATGGGATTGACACTAATGGCGCACCAGACAACCGGTGCGCCATTAGTATATACTAATGGCGCACCACCATCTGATACGCCATTAGAGTTGAAACTACTAATGGCGCACCTGGCCCAGGATGCGCCATTAGCATCAATTTTTTTTGAACTAGTGCGCCTGTCCAAACATACTAATGGTGCATCCAGACACAGTGCGCCGTTACTAGTTGTAACTAGTAATGGCGCACCTGTCGGAAAGTGCGCCACTAATGTTTTTTTTTATTCTTTTTTTGCAAAACTACTAATGGCGCACTGTTCCACCGTGCGCCATTACTAGTTTAGTAAGTGGCCCAGGGTGCGCCATTACTAGTTTAGTAATGGCGCACGGTGGAACAGTGCGCCATTAATATGTTTTTTTTGCAAAACTACTAATGGCGCGCCACTAATGTTCCGGCGAGCTCCAGCCGCGCGCAGCACGCCGGCGAGATCCCCTTGGTCCGCATCTGGCTTACCTCCATGCAGATCCGTGGCTCCCCCACTGGCTAGGGTTTTGCATCCCCTTTTGTTCGCCGGGATCCGCCATGGCAGGCCACGGCGAGGCCATAGGTGACCGGATCCAGCACCGGTAAGCCCCTCCCCCTCCTTCTTCGCCCACCATCTCCTCCTCACCTCACCTCATCTTCTCTTCCTTCTCTGCAGGTCGCCATGGGCGTGCCGACGACGACGGCAGGAGGGGCGCACCTCCGTGGGGCGGGACGCCGCCATGGAGATGGATTCCCTTGTCCGCCACCACGCAGCGGCACGATGGAGCCTCCCAGCGCCCCAAACCCTAGCGGAGAGAGAGGAGCTGCTCCTAGTACAGCACGCTATGGAAGGGATTTTTTTGGTATTTTTGTTGTTGTTTCTCTTCCCAATCTAATCATGTGGAATGCCCTTTTCCTCACCATGATTTATTCATCTCCCCTTCATCTGTTTTGTGCAGGTTGCTCTAATGGCGAAGCTTCTTCTGCAGGACACCCTCCACCCCTCCCCTGCATCCACCTCCTACCCCCATACATGTTGAGCTACAACCTCTCTTTCTAGCCCTTGCAAATCTGATCTGGAGTGGACATGAATTGCAATTGTCATGGACACTACATAATAGCAAGTATTGGTTCAGTTTTTGTGTGAAATTCGATTGTCATTGTGCTTTTTGATGCTTGCTTCAGAAAAATAAAATCATGGATAGATAGAAGATGGAAACAGTGAGCTTCCTTTCAAGTTAGTAATACTAAAAATCATTTGGCTCATCAATTTTTCATGTCTTGTGTTAAATCCACTCCATTGCAATCTGGCTATGTATGGATGGTTTGGTACAATTTGCCATGGATGAGTATAGTAGTTACGTACACATGTGCTCTGTAGTTTTAGTCCTTCTTGTGTTGCTGCACTTAGTCTAGAGATACAACAACATTAGTTAGGTCATGGATGGATGGATCAATACATACAGCTAGCACTGCTAGCAACAACAACAAAATAACCTTGTGATTGATTCTGTTGACGCTAGCATGCTCTATTAGTTTTGGAGCCCAACCATGGACTGTACGTACTAAGCTAGCTCAAGCACACACACATGCATGACCCTATTTGATTTGTTGCTCAACTAGTGCTGCAATGACGGGATCGAATGATTGCATGACCCTAATGTTGGCCTATCATTTCAATTATCTTGGTCTTATAGATGTTATTGTTCCTGTCATATAGCACATGCTAGTTTCTTTATTGGTTGGCTGCTGGTTCTGTTTGTTCATATGCATAAGTGCTACTGTTTCTTTGTTATCTTATGAAGGATATAGTCCTTCATTTGTATATAGCCGCAACTCTCTTATTGATCAACATATACTGATTCATCTCTTTACTGCAATTACTCTGTGTACTTCATGATTTGCTCCTGTAGTGGTATAAAATTATAGTTTCTCTTTCAAGCTGGTATCTGTGTTTGATATATACTAGTCTTTATCTAAATACCATGTATTGGTATTTCTTGTATGGTTTAGTACATCATCTACTGGTGGTTTAGTTGTATATTGTACAGGACATAGTCCTGACGGTTGCATGTAGTGATAATTCTTTCTTTGCATTAGCTATTTCATATGTTTCAGATAATTTAGATGCATGCTTATACTCCTATCTATACCAGGTGCATGTGTTGTGCTTGTGTACCTATATACAGAATAGTACCCATGTGTAAGTGGGTGTATGTGTTCTGCTTATAGCAGATGTTTAGTAAATGTGCTATCAATGGCCTATTTCTTCTTGCAGGTTATGGACTATATCTTTCCTTGCCAATTCCCTCTCTCTTAAATCTGATTTGAACAGATGCTGCACTGGTCTCTTCACTTTCTTTCTTTCTCTCCTACTCTCACTGATAAGAACAGGTGCTCCTTAATCTTGCCATGCCAATGATGGTGTCCTGAGACTCTCATCGTTACTTAAAGATGTTGCACTACTTGATCCAATGATGCAATAGTCCTAGCACTACTAGGCTGCCTGAGGACAATCCCTACTTCAAACCCTACCTCTGGGCTAGTTGATTAGTAGTGGGTTTGTTGGATTTCATCTGAAAACTAACCCAAGCTTAATTGAGGGATCCCCTAATCATGGAGTTAGTTCTAGTTTGAGTTGATCTTTGGGTTTGGCTTTGATCTATACTTTGCTGGCTCTACTTCTGTCTTTTGGGTTATTGGCTCCATTTATGCAGTGTTGGCTCTCTTCTACTGTTTCTTTGATCAACTTAATCTGATTGGGGTTTGACTAATGTTTCCAAATTCGTAAGTGCTAGCTCCTACAGCAAAGGCATTTTGCTAAGGGGAATGCTACATTTAAACCTTGATCAAGTTTTTCATGTTTGTTGTTTCTTGTTTTGCAGGTTGATGAACTGGAAGAAAGAAGCAGAAGATGAAGAACTAGATAGTTTAGTATAGGTTTAGTTTAGGACTTTTTCTAGATACGCCCGCTATCTAGCTACTCGGATGATGCTCATCGTGATGACCGCAGCTCTCTTCTATGTGATGGTAGTTTAGATGATCGATATCGACTTGTAATGTGAAGACAAACTCGCTACTCGCGGTCTCGAGACTTGTAATATAATGTTCTATCTTTGTTCGGTCTTTTCAATTTGGAGACTAATATGATGAATTGTATTCAGAGACTAATATGATGAATTGTATTCAGAGACTAATCTTTTATTGTATTCAATGAATCTGTTGTTGATGTGTGCTGTTTATATTTTGTCCAATTATACATTTTGTAACCTGTGCAAAAAACAGAAAATTAAAAAAATAAGAAAAACATAATATTCATACTAATGGCCCATCACATCACAGTGCGCCATTAATATGCCAAAGGATACTAATGTCCCATCATTAAACAGTGCGTCATTAGTATGCCGAAGTTACTAATGACGCATCTTGTTGTTGTGCGTCATTAGTATGCCAAAGCACCCGGGTATACATGGCCCCCTGAGAGGCATACTAATGGCGCACTGTTGTATATACTAATGGCGCATCTGAGGTGCGCCATTAGTATACCAGATACTAATGGCGCACCAGTGGTGCGCCATTAGTAAAATATACTAATGGCGTGGCACTAATGGCGCACCACTAATGCGCCATCAATGGCCAAATTAGGTGCGCCATTAGTAGGCCTTTTCCTAGTAGTGCTGTAAGGACTAATGCTTCACTTGAGTCAATTTAAAATATTGTTTACAGTTGATCTATTTTGTTTAATGGGAGTTAGATCCAAAAGGCTAATTTTGTTATGGTCTCAGTGCATCATTGAGACGCACCTACCAAAATTTACTGGTAAAGCGTAACACCTTTAACAATTATCTTGGAAATATCTCTCGCATATTCAAATTTTCGCAAATACTGATTGGATTATTTTAAAAGTGAAGTGCATCCTAGGCCCTTGAACTATTTTGAAGGTGTCACGTAGGTCCTCAAACTATGAAAAGTGTCATCCAGGTCCTTAGAAATCGTTGAAGTGTAATAAGTGTGTACATATGTGACACTTCTGAAATAGTTCAATGACCTACATGACTCCTTTGAAATAGTTTGAGGATCAGAATAACACACACATTGCACTTTGAGGATCTAGATGGTGATTTTCATAATTCGAGGACCTACGTGACATGTTTGAAATAGTTCGAGGACCTATGATGCACTTCACTCTTATTTTAAGATAGTTCTATTATTCAATGTCAATATGGGCGGGCGCGGCGAAGCGCGCCTACATGTTCTAGTGAGAAAGTAAAGTGGGGAAAAAGATCTAATATTTCCTCCACAGACACGAACTATTTTTTTTAGAATGTGACTTTGCATACTTATTTTTGTGAATGGAACTTTTCATACTTTTTAACACAGTACGGATGCAAGCGCTCATATACACGTGCATACACTCACCCCTATGAACGCACGCCCTGCCCTTATGAGCACGTCCGAAAGACTGAGCCGACATATTATCTTGAAATTTACGAAGTTACTGTAGGCACTTCATCATCGACGAAAACATCTCCTTTTGAATCTTGATGGGCTGGGAATACCACAGTCCCTCTAATCATTCAACTACAAGTTGGTTCGCAGAAACTTTTCATACTTAACAAGACAATCTATCTAAAATATCTCTTAGAGTAGTTAAGAAGCATGTAATGTTCGTCCCTGACATACATTCCTTTTTTCATCCTCCATCGCAACTGACATCAGTTTGTGGCCAATTTTTCTCATCGGGTTTTCTTCAAAACGCCTTGGACTGCGCCACGCTTATTAACTTACCAAATAAAAGCATGATTTCCATGGTGAGCAAATAAATATTAATTTAATTGGCTGCTAAAGTATATTTCCTAAAATAAACATTAACAATAAAATGAACCATAAAATAGTAGGTTAATCATGATAATTGGGTAAAAACAATCGTATGCCCTTTATATATTTATCAAATGTATAAAGAAATTGGCACACATTACCAGATGTGTTTGTAGCTTATGATGAGGAGAGTGGTAGTCCATGGATAGGGGAGTATAGTTGTTTCTCTTTATTTATCTACTTGTGAGGGAAAGATGGTGATACTTTTTTATTTCAAAACTGTTCTTTCACACAAACAATTCTTCGAAGAAATTAAGATTCTACAGATCTGATGGGTGAGAAGGAAAAGCTAGCTATAGTTCAAGCCTTCAAGGAGAGGCTCCTTCGGGTGCCGAAGCCAAGGGGCACTCCTTCTTGCATATCTTCATCGTCGCGTAGCAATATGCATCACCTGCCAAGCAGCAGTAGCACAACGGTATGTCGAGTTTGCAGAATGACCAGTCTTTCTTGTAGGCGCACAGCCCATTGGGCAGACTAACCTTCTCGTCGCCGCTGACGTCGATGATCCGGCCTGAACGGAAACAGATGATAAGTTAAGATTGAACACCAGGGTGATCGATCAATGATTAACAAATAAGCAACATAAGCAGGCGTTGAAAACGTGGATCTTACATTGTGCATTGGTAGCAAGGAGTAGGCATACGGTGAGAAGAAGAGCAGCCACGCGGATGCGGGTCATGCGGTTGTTCATCGTGTGTTGTGTATGCTGATGATGGTGTAGTGATCAGATCGATGTATGTGTGTTTTATTTGTACTAGGGTGAGATGCTTGCTCCATCGAGTCGAGGGATAAATGATCAATGGGTACGAAGAGAATCGAAGCTAATCTTCCGTGTTATGGTCGAATAAAAATGACCAAATCAGCCGCGATTGCCTGCCATGTTTACACCTGTATCTATCAACGCCTCATTCCAAGGTATAGTTTGCCTTTTGTACCAACGATTATCTCGAAATAGGCTTTCGCTCCGCTTTATAAATAAAGCAACGGTCCACAAGATCCAAGTTTGAACAGCATCCAACAGGTAACGGCTGGGGCTACAGCACAAATAAGCCCAAGAAAGCATAAGAGAAATATAAAGAAAAAACCACCTAGTGGCTACCGCCGAGCGGCCCTACGAGGACGACAGCCGACGCGCCGAGGCCAAAAGCGCATCCATCATCAAGCCTAGGCGATCACGATCACGCTGCCTCGAGAGCGGGTGCCAGTACTGCAAGAAAGTAAGGAATTTGAAGAAGGAGTCAGAAGCCTTCTTCGGGAAAACCTTCTCAATCACCATCTTATTCCTAGTCGTCCAAAGAGTCCACGACATTGCCGCAAAAATAAGGCAAAATAGGCGGCGTTGTCGTGCAGGCTGAATAGCTCGAAGCTGCAGGAACTCTGCGAGATTTAGGGCCTCCCAGTCAGGCCCCAACGCCTCGCGGACAAAAGTCCATAATACCCTCGCTGCCGTGCAGGAGAAGAGAATATGTGTCCCAGTCTCCGGTACTGCATAGAGGGGGCAAATACCATCCCCAGGTCCGTGCCGCTTAAGTACCTCTGTCCCCGAGGGGAGACGATCTCGTAGAAGTTGCCAAACAAAAATCTTAATCTTTAATGGGAAGGGGGCTTTCCATAGAGGGACAAGCCAGGGGTGAGTTGTCGGCGGGCAAAGGGCCTGGTAAGCCGTGCCCACTGAGAACTCCGCTGTCGGCGTGCGCCGCCATGAAACTGTGTCCGGATAATCCGGGAGCACGAGTGGCAGGGCGGCCCGCAATGTAGTCCAGTCATTAATCTCGGCCAGTCCGAACGAGCGACGGAACTCAAGGTTCCACTGTCCATCTTGGAAGGCCGTGGCCACAAGAACAGACGGATCTACACAAATCGAGAATAGGCCAGGGAAGGTGACGCGTAATGGCTCCATGCCCAGCCAGGGATCCAGCCAGAATTGGATCCCGTGCCCGTTCCCTAAGAAGAAGGAAATCCCTAAGCGGATGTCCTCCTTGATCCTTTGGATGTACCAACGATAATCTACAAATTACAACCATCTCCCTGCGATTATCATACAAGTTACACCCGTCTTGCATGCACCTAGTACGCTGATGAGCGGCTAAACGTGGAGTGGACATGCACCTAGTATGGGATTCTAAATTTTCTAGTATCCTTAAACGACAACAGAATAATCTTGAAGAATAGAATGGGATTACTCTTGCGGTTTAAAAAACTCCGTCTGATTTAAAAGTGTTCACATGTTTTAGAAAAAGAATCTTCTTGCATTTCAAAATATATAATTTAAAAGTGTGTGGGAGTATCAGGGACGGTGTATGGTTGTGTGCAGGGTATACATTGCGGAGAGCGGCCCTTGTGGCCTCCCTAATGGCCAGCTCGATGAGATTAGTACTACCTCAGTCTAGGTGAATAAATTATTCGCGTAATTTTAGGTCATCGGTTTGAGGAATTAAATATGTGTTATATGTCATAAAAAACATATCACTAGATTTTTACACGGATGTAATTTCTAAATATATATTTTTTGTCACGTATAATACATATTTAGATAGTTAAATCGTCGATCTAGAACTAAGCGAATGACTTATTCACTGAGATGGAGGTAGTATAAAAAGTTTGTAAGTATTTCCTTATACTACCAGCAAGATCATTACCTTGGGATTGAGCTTGTTTGAAAGCAATACGATCAGATGTATGTTGCGGCCATTGTTGGTGAGGGCGGGAAGGAGCATAAGAGGGAACAAGGGTGGGGAGCGTGCTGAAATAGTGGGCGTGGGTCAGTGGAAGATCTTAAACCCTGCTTATATTGGGTTAATGGCATGCGGTTTTTTTCTCCGATTGCAAGAGTAAGGTGTGTATTGCCATGTATGATACTCCCTCCGTAAATAAATATAAGAGTGCTTAGATCATTATTACTAAAGTACAAAGCATTTTACTATCTATCGTTCATGAGCACTCCTTTTCCTGTACGTCACCCACGAATGAAGTTTCACGAACAAAGTTTTTCGAAAATGAACGCTTTATTACTTAAAAGATTTAAGCATCACACCCAGCCTCTGCATAATTAAGATGCACACGGCTAAATAAGATCTTCTCACACAAAATAAAAATAAAATGCAAATTACAACGAAACATGTAGAGTCCGTATAACGTCCAAAGTGGAGGGGGGCCAATCCTTAGATCATGCTGCCACCCATTTTGGGTTAAAGTATCTCCCGTCGCAGCCTCCAATCGTGTACACACCTCCGTAAACAGGCCTCGATTCTCCACGCGTTGTAGAGAGGACCATAAATAAAGAGTCCCAGTACATCTGTAGATAACCTGCAACAGAGAAGTACTTCTATTGTTAAAAATCTTATCGTTTCTACATAGCCAAAGCGACCAAATAACGGCAAGTGCTCCCACTGTCGTGGTTCTATGTCTGACAGTAGATTAGGGGGTACGTAGGAGGAGGAAAGATCCTAGCTCGATGAGGTTGTGCACGCAAGATTTACGAGTTCGGGCCCTTCTCAGAGGAAATAAAAACCCTACGTCTTGGTGCCCGAAGGCGCTCGACTGGATTATGCGTGAAATTACAGGGGGTGCGAACCCTTGTCTCAGTGGAGGGGGGTGGCTTATATAGAATGCGCCAGGACCCTAGCCAGCCCACGTTACAAGGAGTTCAATGTACATTAAGGTGAGACGTTACTGATAACGCCAGCAATAAAGACATATAAATGATCATTAACTCTACGGAGTGAACGCCTGACCGTTGCCATCCTGAGTGACTTTAGACCATCTGTACTCCGAGTGGTTTCTTGTACGGTCAAATGATGATATACTGGTCGAATGGAATTGGGTTATCGGAGTGGAGTTGTTGGTCGAGTGGGTTGCACTCTGAGGTGGTTCCAGTCGGTGGATGCTACTGTGCTTTGAATGCCGTTGATCTTAGGGTAGTGTCCTTGGGAAGGGCGTCTAGGTCAGGCCTATTACCCTACCCTAGGTACATGTCGTCGTCATTAGCCCCCGAATGGATCGAGGTCCGAGGGGAGAAGAGGTTGAAGATGGTTCCGACCCAATTCTTATGCTTGAGGGGCATCTTACTTGGGCTGGTGAACCACGCTGGAACTTCAACTTTATTGTCAGTCGCCTTGATCCATTCAAAATTTGTCGAGTGAACTTATCCTGGTATGCTTCGAGTGTTGGAGTGGTATGAAATCTTGGGCGTGACTGGTTGCGTTGCCATTCCCGGAACTCACGGGATTCAAAATTTGGGGAAGCGTGTGGGATGGAGAGTGCCGCAGTAAACGGGACGGGTTAGGCAGGGGCGCCTCGATCTCCGCGCCACCTTTTTCGCCATGTACCGAGCGCGCGGCTGTTGCGGGATTTGACAGGATCTCTCGGTCCCTCATGTCAGCCACTCGGAAGCGGGCAAATAAAAGGCACCGCGGCCGGTGTGTCTGCACAGCGCATCCCATTCTCCTCCTTCTTCCTCTGTTTCTCCACCTCATCCTCCGCCACTCTCGACGCCACCACAACACCCGTGAGCAGCCCGTGGCGATGGGGAAGGACAAGATGGCAGCCCTGGAGCGTGGCAAGAAGGCGACGGCGACGGCGACGGGGAAGCCGAAGGGCAAGAACGCGAGTCGGGGGGATCTTCTTCGAGGTCCGGCCTGCCGCCCGACTGGATCTAGGGCGACTGGATTTGGTCCACCATTCAGCAGGAGGATCTGGAGGATCTGGTTGAAGGGGGCTTGATTGCCCACGGATCTTGGAGGCTGCCGGGCAGCGAGACCGAGCTGCAGCCTCAGGATGGTGAGTGCGTCCTCCTCGCGACTCACGTTGACCGTGGTTTCTCTCTTCCCCCCTCATCCTTTCTTCTAGGGTTTTCTGAACTTTTTTAGAGCCCAACTTCATCACTTTACCCCCAACACCATCACGTACCTTGCTGCATTTATTTCTATGTGCGAGAATTTCTTGGGCTGTCAGACCGCATTGGGGTATCTTCAAACACATCTTTACCTGTCGCTCTCAGTATGTGATAAAGGCTAATCCGAGTGATGAGAGGACGTGCGTGATCCAGATGTGTGGAGGTCTAGGTATTCAGATGAGAGGCAAAAGTACTTTTCCAGCTATGATTCTTCCCGAGTCAGTTAGAGGTTGGCAATCGACCTGGTTTTACTACAAGGACCAACCGACTCCTGCCCAGTCGACCGGTCTTCCTCCCTTCTCCATGGAGCGAGTCCAGCAGCCCACTTATTTGAAAGTAACTCCGGCAGAGAAAGCAGAGGTGAACATGCTGATGGAACGAGTAGTCCAACGAGTCTGTGATGGCGTGACTGGTATGGACTTGCTGGAGGTGTTTCTCAGTCGACGCGTCCAGCCACTCCAGGCTCGTGATCATCCTATGTGGATGTACTTGAGTATTGAAGACACCACTCAGATCCACCCGGATGAGGTCACCGAAGAAATTGTGGAGCAATGGTTGCAGGGCATCACTAGAAACAAAGATAACCCTAGGGGGTCCAGAAGAGTTCTACCATTCAGTGTTGAGCATGAACCTGAAAAGGTCTGTCCTTTACTGTCGAGTGTTTATTCATTCTGATTTGTAACTGTCTTTGTGTCTGACTGATGTCTATGCTATTCTTTGCCTTGCAGGTTTACACTGAGATGTACTCGATGCCCAATGGAGAGTAGGATCAGGAAGGAGAGGCAAGCAGAGGTGAGAGTGGTGACTGGAAATCCAATGACAAAGACAAGGAGCAGAGTGAGGACTCAAGCGACGGCGAGGAGGTCGACTCCCCTCCTCACACTGAAAGGCGCTCCAAGCAGACCCATGACCCAGCAAGTATCCATGGCAAGGCAGTCGCGTAGACCTCGAAGCGCTCTCAGACTTACTCTCCCGTTCCGACTGAAAAGGCACCAGAGCAACCCAAGGTTGCGGCGCCCAAACCTCAGAAGACTCTGTTTAAGATCAAGGTTGACGTTCCCATCGCCTCCGGGTAAGCGTTTGTTTTCTTTCTTTATTCAAGAGCTTCTTAAGTAGCTGTCGACTTGTTTTCTTTCTTGACCGAGTGAGTTCAGAAACTTGCAGTGCTGCTACTTTTGGGACTTCCGTGGATGTTTACAGAGATGAAGACGATGCAGAAATGGAAGATGCTGCCACCTCCAAAGCAGGTATGACTCTGCCATCTTGCTTCTACTATGCCAATTTGTAGGCCGACTGATATCTTACGGTCGAGTCATTTGCAGTGCCGCAACATGTTATATGATGAAGATATGCCCGAAAGGCCTTCGGGAAGGAGAGGCAGGAGCTCGGGTAGGAGGGCGTCGGCTGGCAAAACAGCTCAGACGACATCAGTGCCCGAATCGGTGACACAACAGACTGGACACCTCAATCGGGCCTCTGTCACTTTTGCCGACCCTGTGTCGACTGAACGTCCTCCAGCATCGACTACTCAAGATCCTGCTTCATCTATGCAACTCCATACTTCAGATCCTCAGACTGCTGCGACTGTTCCACCATCACCGCTATTCATCACCCATCATATCCCGCAGGATCAGGCGAGCGCTGCTAAAGAAGCTATACGCCAAGCAGGCCTGATGATGCGGATGAAGACGGTGCGTGAGGCCAGTCAAGTTGCCTATGACGCCAGTGCAGCTCTCCAGACCAACATCTAGGTTAGTTGATTTCCGACTATTCTTCTGGCTTGACACTTAAAAATTGCTTCTTTATTATTCATAAGATGTCCGTGGATGAGCATTTTCAAACTTCTTCAAACTTCATGTGCATCTGCCATGAGTCTGCATCTGTTCAACCACTAGGTGCCTTATTTTACTTTCCAACCTTGTTCCTTTGAGTCGACTTTGTCTTCAATCGAGTGTAGTTAAGTCTCGTTTAAAATATATCCACTCGGTCTTGAACGGATCTCGCCAAGTGAACTCTTAAACCAGTGGGGGCACGCCAAGTACACCCACTGGGTGTAGTCCCTGAGACCGCGATCGACTGCGGGCGGTCGGCGGTGGTCTGTGAATCGATGATGCAATTGCTTTTCTCTTCTCTTTTTTTGGGCGACTGGGCTGACCAAGTCGAGTATCGAACCGAACCAGTGGGGGCACGCTAAGTGCACCTACTGGGTGTAGTCCCCGAGACTACTGTTGGATGTTCGATTCTGTAGTAGTCTTAGAACTTCTTTTGTCGTAATATCCCGAACTTGTACTTCACTCGGAAGCAAGTAATATTCGTTGTTGTCGACTGACCTATCTTGTTTGCTAACTTCAGAAATCCTGTGAGCTCATATCCCAATTTGCTGAATTCGAGAGGAAGCAGATCCAGCTCAATCTTGACCTAGATTTGGCCAAGCAGAACTTGCAGAAGGCTAAGGACGAAACAACTGGTATGGAAGGTAAAAGCTTGCCGACTATGAGATTGGAGTGTCACCCGTGTCATCTTTCCGTTCTTGTTTCTGAACCGAGTGTTGTTTATTATTTTTTAGAGAAAATGAGGCAGTCTCATGCACAGAAGGACCTTCATCTCGCAGCAGTTCAGAAAGAGGCACAAGAGAAAACGACACTCATCGACGAGAAGCTGGCTTCAGTCGGGACATTAGAAGAAGACAACGCCAAGCTGAAGACTGCTCTTGTCGAAGCTAACAAGGAAGTGACACGTCTGAAGAAGGACAAGGTGGCCCTGAACGACAAGATTGAAGATATCTCCCGGAATAGGAATGAGTGGGAGGTTTATCCGGGGGAACTTGCCAAGAAGTTATTCCTTATGCTTGAAGGTATTTTCTCATACTCGTCTGGTCTCTCTTGACAGTTGTTGATTCTTCACACTGCTCTTCGACTCATTATCTTGTTGTGCTATGCAGAATTTTTCCAAAACTCGAAGAAGAGACTGGGTGGATTGAAACGAGCTTGGACCCCATCAACTGTCCTGTTAAGGATGAAGCTGCTATGAATGTACTTCGACTGGAATCTCGTCTTGCCAGCGTCGTGGATTATCTGGCTCGACTGAAGGTGGCGGTTTCCCGAGTCGACATAGAGCTCTGGTCGAAGGAGAGATTCCATAATGACCTCGAGTCTCTGATGACTCAACTCAACGAGATCCCCGGTCGAGCGCAGGCCTGGAAGAAGTCTTCCGTGTTGGGGAACATAGTAATTTCAAAAAAATTCCTACGCACACGCAAGATCATGGTGATGCACAACAACGAGAGGGGAGAGTATTGTCTACGTACCCTCGTAGACCAGAAGCGGAAGCGTTATAACAACGCGGTTGATGTAGTCGTACGTCTTCACGGCCCGACCGATCAAGCACCGAAACTACGGCACCTCCGAGTTTTTGCACACGTTCAGCTCGATGACGATCCCCGGACTCCGATCCAGCAAAGTGTCGGGTAAGAGTTCCGTCAGCATGACGGCGTGGTGACGATCTTGATGTTCTACCGTCGCAGGGCTTCGCCTAAGCACCGCTACAATATTATCGAGGATTATGGTGGAGGGGGGGGGGGGCACCGCACACGGCTAAGAGATCAATGATCAATTGTTGTGTCTATGGGGTGCCCCCTGCCCCCGTATATAAAGGAGCAAGGGAGGGAGGCGGCCGGCCTAGGAGGAGGGCGCGCCAAGGGGGGAGTCCTACTCCCACCGAGAGTAGGACTCCTCCTTTCCTTGTTGGAGTAGGAGAGAAGGAAAGAGGGGGAGAGGAACAAGGAAAATTGGGCTGCACCCCTTGTCCAATTTGGACCAGAGGGGGGGGGGGGCGCCTCCTTCCTTTTGGCATCTCTCCTCTATTCTCGTATGGCCCAATAAGGCCCATATACTCCCCGGCGAATTCCCGTAACTCTCCGGTACTCCGAAAAATACCCGAATCACTCGGAACCTTTCTGATGTCCGAATATAGTCGTCCAATATATCGATCTTTACGTATCGACCATTTCGAGACTCCTCATCATGTCCCCGATCTCATCCGGGACTCCGAACTCCTTCGGTACATCAAAACTCATAAACTCATAATATAACTATCATCGTAACGTTAAGCGTGCGGACCCTACGGGTTCGAGAACAATGTAGACATGACCGAGACACGTCTCCGGTCAATAACCAATAGCGGAACCTGGATGCTCATATTGGCTCCTACATATTCTACGAAGATCTTTATCGGTCAGACCGCATAACAACATACGTTGTTCCCTTTGTCATCGGTATGTTACTTGCCCGAGATTCGATCGTCGGTATCTCAATACCTAGTTCAATCTCGTTACCAACAAGTCTCTTTACTCGTTCCGCAATACATCATCTTGCAACTAACTTATTAGTTGCATTTCTTGTAAGTCTTAAGTGATGTGTATTACCGAGAGGGCCCAGAGATACCTCTCCGACAATCGGAGCGACAAATCCTAATCTCGAAATATGCCAACCCTACAAGTACCTTCGGAGACACCAGTAGAGCACCTTTATAATCACGCAGTTACGTTGTGACGTTTGGTAGCACACAAAGTGTTCTTCTGGTAAACGGGAGTTGCATAATCTCATAGTCATAGGAACATGTATAAGTTATGAAGAAAGCAATAGCAACAAACTAAACGATCAAGTGCTATGCTAACGGAATGGGTCAAGTCAATCACATCATTCTCCTAATGATGTGATCCCGTTAATCAAATGACAACTCATGTCTATGGTTAGGAAACGGAACCATCTTTGATCAACGAGCTAGTCAAGTAGAGGCATACTAGTGACACTCTGTTTGTCTATTTATTCACACATGTATTATGTTTCCGGTTAATACAATTCTAGGATGAATAATAAACATTTATCATGATATAAGGAAATAAATAATAACTTTATTATTGCCTCTAGGGCATATTTCCTTCAGTCTCCCACTTGCACTAGAGTCAATAATCTAGTTCACATCGCCATGTGATTTAATACCAATAGTTCACATCACCATGTGATTAACACCCATAGTTCACATCGTCATATGACCAACACCCAAAGGGTTTACTAGATTCAATAATCTAGTTCACATCGCTATGTGATTAACGCCCAAAGAGTACTAAGGTGTGATCATGTTTTGCTTGTGAGAGAAGTTTAGTCAACGGGTCTGCCACATTCAGATCCGTAAGTATTTTGCAAATTTCTATGTCAACAATGCTCTACACGGAGCTAGTCTAGCTAATTGCTCCCACTTTCAATATGTATCCAGATTGAGATTTAGAATCATCTGGATCAGTGTTAAAATTTGCATCGACGTAACCCTTTACGACGAACCTTTTTGTCACCTCCATAATCGAGAAACACATCCTTTCCACTAAGGATAATTTTGACCGCTGTCTAGTGATCTACTCCTAGATCACTATTGTACTCCCTTGCCAAACTCAGGGCAGGGTATACAATAGGTCTGGTACACAGCATGGCATACTTTATAGAACCTATGGCTGAGGCATAGGGAATGACTTTCATTTTCTCTCTATCTTCTGCCGTGGTCGGGTTTTGAGTCTTACTCAACTTTACACCTTGTGACACAGGCAAGAACTCCTTCTTTGACTGTTCCATTTTGAACTACTTCAAAATCTTGTCAAGGTATGTACTCATTGAAAAACTTATCAAGTGTCTTGATCTATCTCTATAGATCTTGATTCTCAATATGTAAGCAGCTTCACCGAGGTCTTTTTTTTGAAAAACTCCTTTCAAATATTCCTTTATGCTTTGCAGAATAATTCTACATTATCTCCGATCAACAATATGTCATTCACATATACTTATCAGAAATGTTGTAGTGCTCCCACTCACTTTCTTGTAAATACAGGCTTCACCGCAAGTCTGTATAAAACTATATGCTTTGATCAACTTATCAAAGCGTATATTCCAACTCCGAGATGCTTGCACCAGTCCATAGATGGATCGCTGGAGCTTGCATATTTTGTTAGTACCTTTAGGATTGACAAAACCTTCTGGTTGCATCATATACAACTCTTCTTTAATAAATCCATTAAGGAATGCAGTTTTGTTTATCCATTTGCCAGATTTCATAAAATGCGGCAATTGCTAACATGATTCGGACAGACTTAAGCATAGATACGAGTGAGAAACTCTCATCATAGTCAACACCTTGAACTTGTCGAAAACCTTTTTTGCGACAATTCTAGCTTTGTAGATAGTAACACTAATATCAGCGTCCGTCTTCCTCTTGAAGATCCATTTAATCTCAATGACTCGCCGATCATTGGGCAAGTCAATCAAAGTCCATACTTTGTTCTCATACATGGATCTCATCTCAGATTTCATGGCCTCAAACCATTTCGCGGAATCTGGGCTCATCATCGCTTCCTCATAGTTCGCAAGTTCATCATGGTCTAGTAACATGACTTCCAGAACAGGATTACCGTACCACTCTGGTGCCGATCTCACTCTGGTTTACCTACGAGGTTCGGTAGTAACTTGTTCTGAAGTTACATGATCATCATCATTAGCTTCCTCACTAATTGGTGTAGTAGTCACAGGAACAGATTTCTGTGATGAACTACTTTCCAATAAGGGAGCAGGTACAGTTACCTCATCAAGTTCTACTTTCCTCCCACTCACTTCTTTCGAGAGAAACTCCTTTTCTAGAAAGGATCCATTCTCAGCAATGAATAACTTGCCTTCGGATTTGTGATAGAAGGTGTACCCAACATTTCCTTTTGGGTATCCTATGAAGATTTACTTCTCCGATTTGGGTTCGAGCTTATCATGTTGAATTTTTTTCACATAAGCATCGCAGTCCGAAACTTTGAGAAACGAAAGCTTAGGTTTCTTGCCAAACCATAGTTCATACGGTGTCGTCTCAACGGATTTAGATGGTGCCCTATTTAACGTGAATGTAGCTGTCTCTAATGCACAACCCCAAAACGATGGTGGTAATCGGTAAGAGACATCATAGATTGCACCATATCTAATAAAGCACGGTTACGATGTTCGGAAACACCATTACACTGTGGTGTTCTAGGTGGCGTGAGTAGTGAAACTATTTCACATTGTTTTAACTGAAGGCCAAACTTGTAACTCAAATATTTTGCTTCTGCGATCATATCGTAGAAACTTTTTTTTTGTTATGATGATTCTCCACTTCACTCTGAAATTGTTTGAACTTTTCAAATGTTTCAGACTTGTGTTTCATCAAGTAGATATACTCATATCTGCTCAAATCATCTGTGAAGATCAGAAAATAATGATACTTGCCGCGAGCTTCAATATTCATTGGACCACATACATCAGTATGCATGATTTCCAACAAATCTGTTGATTGCTACATTGTTCCAGAGAACGGAGTCTTAGTCATCTTGCCCATGAGGCATGGTTCGCAAGCATCAACTGATTCATAATCAAGTGATTCCAAAAGCCCATCAGCATGGATTTTCTTCATGCGCTTTACACCAATATGACCTAAACGGCAGTGCCACAAATAAGTTGCACTATCATTATTAACTTTGCATCTTTTTGGCTTCAATATTATGAGAATGTGTATCACCACGATCGAGATCCAACAAACCATTTTCATTGGGTGTATGACCATAGAAGGTTTTATTCATGTAAACAGAACACCAATTTATTCTCTTACTTAAATGAATAACCGTATTGCAATAAACATGATCAAATCATATTCATGCTCAACGCAAACACCAAATAACACTTATTTAGGTTCAACACTAATCCTGAAAGTATAGGGAGTGTGCGATGATGATCATATCAATCTTGGAACCACTTCCAACACACATCGCCACTTCACCCTTAACTAGTCTCTGTTCATTCTACAACTCCCGTTTCGAGTTACTACTCTTAGCAACTGAACTAGTATCAAATACCGAGGGGTTTCTATGAAAAATAAACATCAATAATCTGTATATCAAATATACCTTTGTTCACTTTGCCATTCTTCTTATCCGCCAAATACTTGGGGCAGTTCCGCTTCCAGTGACCAGTCCCTTTGCAGTAGAAGCACTTAGTCTCAGGCTTAGGACCAGACTTGGGCTTCTTCACTTGAGCAGCAACTTGCTTGCCGTTCTTGTTGAAGTTCCCTTTCTTTCCTTTTGTCCCTTTACTTGAAACTAGTGGTTTTACCATCAACACTTGATGCTTTTCTTGATTTCTACCTTCGTCGATTTCAGCATCACGAAGAGCTTGGGAATCGTTTCCGTTATCCCTTGCATATTATAGTTCATCACGAAGTTCTACTAACTTGGTGATGGTGACTAGAGAATTCTGTCAGTCACTATTTTATCTGGAAGATTAACTCCCACTTGATTCAAGCGATTGTAGTACCTAGACAATCTGAGAACATGCTCACTGCTTGAGCTATTCTCCTCCATCTTTTAGCTATAGAACTTGTTGGAGACTTCATATCTCTCAACTCTGGTATTTACTTGAAATATTAACTTCAACTCCTGGAACATCTCATATGGTCCATGACGTTCAAAACGTCTTTGAAATCCCGATTCTAAGCTGTTTAAGCATGGTGCACTAAACTATCAAGTAGTCATCATATTGAGCTAGCCAAACATTCATAACGTCTGCATCTGCTCCTGCAATAGGTCAGCCACCTGGCGGTGCATCAAGGACATAATTCTTCTGTGCAACAATGAGGATAAACCTCAGATCACGGATCCAATCCGCGTCATTGCTACTAACACCTTTCAACTTAGTTTTCTCTAGGAACATATCAAAAATAAAACAGGGGAGCTAAACGCGAGCTATTAATCTACAACATAGATATGCTAATACTACCAGGACTAAGTTCATGATAAATTTAAGTTCAATTAATCATATTACTTAAGAACTCCCACTTAGAAAGACATCCCTCTAATCTTCTAAGTGATCATGTGATCCAAATCAACTAAACCATAACCGATCATCACGTGAAATGGAGTAGCTTTCAATGGTGAACATCAATATGTTGATCATATCTACTATATGATTCACGCTCGACCTTTCGGTCTCAGTGTTCCGAGGCCATATCTACATATGCTAGGCTCGTCAAGTTTAACCTGAGTATTCTGCCTGTGCAAAACTGGCTTGCACCCGTTGTAGATGGACGTAGAGCTTATCACACCCGATCATCATGTGGTGTCTGGGCACGACGAACTTTGGCAACGGTGCATACTCAGGGAGAACACTTTTATCTTGAAATTTAGTGAGAGATCATCTTATAATGCTACCGTCAATCAAAGCAAGATAAGATGCATAAAAGATAAACATCACATGCAATCAATATAAGTGATATGATATGGCCATCATCATCTTGTGCTTGTGATCTTCATCTCCGAAGCATCGTCACGATCACCAACGTCACTGGCGCGACACCTTGATCTCCATCGTAGCATCGTTGTCGTCTCGCCAATCTTATGCTTCTACGACTATCGCTACCGCTTAGTGATAAAGTAAAACATTACAGGGCGATTGCATTGCATACAATAAAGCGACAACCATATGGCTCCTGCCAGTTGCTGATAACTTGGTTACAAAACATGATCATATCATACAATAAAATTTAGCATCATGCCTTGACCATATCACATCACAACATGCCCTGCAAAAACAAGTTAGACGTCCTCTACTTTGTTGTTGCAAGTTTTACGTGGCTGCTACGGGCTTAGCAAGAACCGTTCTTACCTACGCATCAAAACCACAACGATAGTTTGTCAAGTTGGTGCTATTTTAACCTTCGCAAGGACCGGGCGTAGCCACACTTGGTTCAACTAAAATTGGAGAAACTGACACCTGCCAGCCACCTGTGTGCAAAGCACGTTGGTAGAACCAGTCTCACGTAAGCGTACGCGTAATGTTGGTCCGGGCCGCTTCATCCAACAATACCGCCGAACCAAAGTATGACATGCTGGTAAGCAGTATGACTTATATCGCCCACAACTCACTTGTGTTCTACTCGTGCACAACATCAATGCATAAAACCTAGGCTCGGATGCCACTGTTGGGGAACGTAGTAATTTCAAAAAAATTCCTACGCACACGCAAGATCATGGTGATGCACAGCAACGAGAGGGGGGAGTGTTATCTACGTACCCTCGTAGACCGGAAATGGAAGCGTTATAACAACGCGGTTGATGTAGTCGTACGTCTTCACGGTCCGACCGATCAAGCACCGAAACTACGACACCTCCGAGTTTTTGCACACGTTCAGCTCGATGACGATCCCCGGACTCCGATCCAGCAAAGTGTCGGGGATGAGTTCCGTCAGCATGACGGCGTGGTGACGATCTTGATGTTGTACCGTCGCAGGGCTTCGCCTAAGCACCGCTACAGTATTATCGAGGATTATGGTGGAGGGGGGCACCGCACATGGCTAAGAGATCAATGATCAATTGTTGTGTCTATGGGGTGCCCCCTGCCCCCATATATAAAGGAGCAAGGGAGGGAGGCGGCCAGCCTAGGAGGAGGGCGCGCCAAGGGGGGAGTCCTACTCCCACCGGGAGTAGGACTCCTCCTTCCCTTGTTGGAGTAGGAGAGAAGGAAAGAGGGGGAGAGGAACAAGGAAAAGTGGGCTGCACCCCTTGTCCAATTCGGACCAGAGGGGGGGGGGCGCCTCCTTTCTTTGGCCTCTCTCCTCTATTCCCGTATGGCCCAATAAGGCCCATATACTCCCCGGCGAATTCCCGTAACTCTCCGGTACTCCGAAAAATACCCAAATCACTCAGAACCTTTCCGATGTCCGAATATAGTCGTCCAATATATCGATCTTTACGACTCGACCATTTCGAGACTCCTCGTCATATCCCCGATCTCATCCGGGACTCCGAACTCCTTCGGTACATGAAAACTCATAAACTCATAATATAACTGTCATTGTAACGTTAAGCGTGCAGACCCTACGGGTTCGAGAACAATGTAGACATGACCGAGACACGTCTCCGGTCAATAACCAATAGCGAAACCTGGATGCTCATATTGGCTCATACATATTCTACGAAGATCTTTATCGGTCAGACCGCATAACAACATACGTTGTTCCCTTTGTCACCGGTATGTTACTTGCCCGAGATTCGATCGTCGGTATCTCAATACCTAGTTCAATCTCGTTACCGGCAAGTCTCTTTACTCGTTTCGTAATACATCATCTTGCAACTAACTTATTAGTTGCATTTCTTGCAAGGCTTAAGTGATGTGTATTACCGAGAGCGCCCAGAGATACCTCTCCGACAATCGGAGCGACAAATCCTAATCTCGAAATATGCCAACCCAACAAGTACCTTCGGAGACACGTGTAGAGCACCTTTATAATCACCCAGTTACGCTGTGACATTTGGTAGCACACAAAGTGTTCCTCCGGTAAACGGGAGTTGCATAATCTCATAGTCATAGGAACATGTATAAGTTATGAAGAAAGCAATAGCAACAAACTAAACGATCAAGTGCTATGCTAACAGAATGGGTCAAGTCAATCACATCATTCTTCTAATGATTGGACCCCGTTAATCAAATGACAACTCATGTCTATGGTTAGGAAACAGAACCATCTTTGATCAACGAGCTAGTCAAGTAGAGGCATACTAGTGACACTCTGTTTGTCTATTTATTCACACATGTATTATGTTTCCGGTTAATACAATTCTAGGATGAATAATAAACATTTATCATGATATAAGGAAATAAATAATAACTTTATTATTGCCTATAGGGCATATTTCCTTCATTCCGCTCGATGTGGTGCTGATGTGGCTCTGTCTTTGGCTCGTGTCCATTGCAAAGAGGCCAAGGAAGCGAAGTTAGCAGCGCTAAAGGTCGCCAACACCAAGCATCACCAGTTCCAGTCTTTCATGGAGACCTTCATTGAAGCAGCCACTCGCATTGCGGACGGAATTGACCTGGACGAATTCGTCGAGCCTGCCAGTCCTTCTCCAGCGGAGTGAACAAACTTTATGCCTTAATTAAATTTTCCTGAGAATGCCGAGTGATTTTGTAACCGTTAAAACTCCTTTGGGCTTGATGCCCGAGCACTTTTATTTGCGGTTCCAGACCTTGTGATGTTTATCCGAACTTAGCTTTTCTTTGAATATGTTTGTCTTCACCTTTGCTGCTTTTGAATCTCTTCACTTTGAGTGAAACTTGATTCTTCACTCAGAACTGCCATTTAATTTGTGATGTAGCTCCGAAGAGTGGGTCATGAACAAGAGCACTAGGTGCTGTGCACGACCTACACTTCGTCGTCCTTGCGGATCGGGATGGAGTGCACATTCTACTTGTGACGCAGCTCCGCCGAGTGGATCATGGACAAGAGCACTAGGTGCTGTGCATGACCTGCAGTTCGTCGTACTTGCGGATCGGGATGGAATGCACATTTTACTTGTGACACAGCTCCGTCGAGTGGGTCATGGACAAGAACAGTAGGTGATGTGCACGACCTGCACTTCGTCGTCCTTGCGGATCGGGATGGAGCGCACGTTGTACTTGTGATGCAGCTCCGTCGAGTGGGTCATGGACAAGAGCACTAGGTGCTGTGCACGACCTGCACTTCGCCGTCCTTGCGGATCGGGATGGATCGCATGTTGTACTTGTGACTCGACCACTAGGGGTGGTTTTTTACTTAGGCGAGTACGAGACTGCAGCTAAGCCTCCCATTGGGAGGATTGCTCTCCACTCGGTAGGATTTTAGAAACTTAGGCGAGTACGGGACTGCAGCTAAGCCCCCGAGTGGGAGGATTGCTCTCCACGCTGTAGGATTTTAGAAACTTAGGCGACTACAGGACTGCAGCTAAGCCCCCAAGTGGGAGGATTGCTCTCCACTCGGTAGGATTTTATAAAGTTAGGTGAGTACGGGACTGCAGCTAAGCCCCCGAGTGGGAGGATTGCTCTTCACTCGGTAG
>NC_041390.1:2756373-2758074 GCF_002162155.2 Triticum dicoccoides | reverse complement strand
GAGTACGGGACTGCAGCTAAGCCCCCGACTGGGAGGATTGCTCTCCACTCTGTAGGATTTTAGAAACTTAGGCGAATGAGGTTTGCGGCTAACCCCCCAAGTGAGAGGCTTGTTCTCCACTCGGTAGGATTTTAGAAACTTAGGCGAGTACGTGACTGCAGCTAAGCCCTCCAGTGGAAGGATTGCTCTCCACTCGGTAGGATTTTAGAAACTTAGGCGAATCAGGTTCACGGCTAAGCCCCCGAGTGAGAGGCTTGCTCTCCACTCGATAGGATTTTAGAAACTTAGGCGAATCAGGTTCGCGGCTAAGCCACCCACTAGGGGATTTGAACATACAACTTGATAGGATAACAATTACTAAAGTACTACAAAAATCTTGTCTTCGATAAGCAAACTGAACGATTCTTATTAGAACTCGTCGTCACAAGTTTTTATGTGTAAAAATGGCGGAGCAGATCTGCGTTCCAAGCATGTGACTCATCTTTCTTGTGTTCCACATTGTAAAGGTGATACGCTCCGTTGTGGAGCACCTTGGTGATGATGAAGGGACCTTCCCAAGAAGGAGCAAGCTTGTGAGGCCATTGCTGATCACCTCGAAGCACCAGGTCTCCTTCCTGAAATCACTACTAGGAAAAGGGCTATAGATAGGATTGACACTAATGGCGCACCAGGGAAGTAGTGCGCCACTACTATATACTAATGGCACACCAGTTGGTGATGCGCCATTAGTGTGGAAGACACTAATGGCACACCGCACAAAAGGTGCGCCACTAGTGATATTTTTTTCTCATTTTACATACATACTAATGGCGCATCCGACCGAAGTGCGCCATTACTAGTTCTAACTAGTAATGGCGCACCGGACAAGGAGTGCGACAGTACTGATTTTTTTTATTTTCTTTTTTTTGCAAAACAACTAATGGCGCACCGTGTCACAGTGCGCCATTACTAGTTTAAACTAGTAATGGCGCACTACTACGCGGTGCGCCATTAGTATATATATATATATAATTTTTTTTCACTACTACACGACTATCTCGGTTACGGTTATCTCGCGGGGCAGGTAGTCCACGGATTTTCTGGATGCATAAGGTGCATGGATGACACATGTATCGCCAGCTAGATAGAGATCCCGGGTCTTCGAAAACTGTGTTCATGGGACATCGACGTCCCCCTCGCCGCCGACGATCAACCACACCCTCCCCCGCTACACAAATTTGAACATATTTTTTTAAAAAATTATTACTGTTTTTATAAAAAAATATTACTGTTATGATTTAAACAAGTTTGAACATATTTAAACACAAATAAATATCAAACAACATTTTAAATGCATAAAAATAAAAATTGGGGAGCCTAGGAATCGAACCCAGGACCTCCCATGTGTGTGCTATGTGCTGACCAGTCGGGCTAGTGGGCGGGTTCTAATGTAGATTGGGTTAGGTGGAATATAACCTGAGGGCTCGAACTGTAATAAAAAAACATTCTAATGGCGCGCCGCTGCTGGGTGTGCCATTAGTAAGCTTCCCCCACTCCACCTATTCCCCTCCCTCCCTTCCTCCCCACTCGACCTAATTTGCCCCCTCCGCCCCAACCGTACGCCGCCGCCGCACCTGCACGCCCCCTCCGTCCCCTGCCGCCGCCGCCCCGCCACCCGCCCCCGCGCCCCCACGGCCCCCACCACTGCAGCTCCCCCGCGCC
>NC_041390.1:2726227-2755785 GCF_002162155.2 Triticum dicoccoides | reverse complement strand
GCCGCCCCCGCGCCCCCGTGCCCAGAGCCGGAGGAGGACCAGGAGGAGGACGAGGAGGAGGAGGAGACGACGACCGCCAGCTCAGCCAGGCCACGCGACGCCGCCGTCCACGCGCTGCTCTGCCCTACCTCAGCTCAGCCAGGCCGGCGCCGTGTACTCCCTCAACTGCAGGTGAGCCCCTCCCCTCCACTTCCTTCTTCTTCTTCTTCCTCTTGCCCTCAACCTCTGCCCTGAGTCTCGATCCCTGTGCAGGGCCTGTCCATCTCCGGCGATCTCACCACACCGCGCGAGCTCAACGACCGTTGTGCAGGGCACCACCACGCAGGTGACAGTTAGGTACAGTTACAGAAAATGGCTTGTAAATAGGGTTAGGGTTTGGGAGTGGAGACCATGGCCATGGCTTGTAAATTGTTGTTAATTCTCAAGTAAATTTTTCTGTTAGGTACAGTTACAGAAAAATTCACACGGAAAGGTTGTGTCATGCATCACAGGATTTGTAGGAGTTCTTGGAGCCACAAAAATAACTTTAGAACCCAGAGAGGCCTCAGACCAGCATCATAGGCAATAAGATCAGGCAACATCTGTTCTTATTAGTTTAATAGAAGAGAGAGGGATGGAAAAATAGACAAGAAAGAAGAATATAGCCAAGACAAGTAGCATCTATTCTTAAGCAGAGTATAAGGATAGCATAGAAGAAATAGACAGGGTAGCACTCAACTGAACATCTGCTTCTGCAGAACACTGCACTCCACTTACACATGATATTTTTCTGCAAATAGGACACCACACCCACAAGCACTTGGGCTAGTATCATTAGCAGTGCTGCTATAAGTATATATAACAGCAGTAACCTGTAACAACAAGTATAAGTAGCTATTACCCAAAGGTCAGCCAGACCAATGGGAATAGATAGAATTAAGTAACCAACTCCAGGAACTAGAGTAGCATATTCAGTTAACTGAATCCAAACACCCTTTTTATCCTTCAGTTTATGCTGTACTATAGTCAAGAGGATCTGATTGTCTGTAGTTCTCATCTCACAGCCATTCTGAAGCACTCGAACCGCAATGTCTTGAAATATCCCACCACAATTTGTTTAAAAAAATGTTTGTCTGCACCTCATCTACTGCTTGCTTCATATTAAGCCTGAACCATCACACCTGCTTAGCATATGATGGTGTCCAAAATTTGTATAACAGTTTAATTTTTTTGCATGGAAAGGTTCACCCAAATTGGCATTAAGAGAAACCAGAGCTCGCTACAAAGTCTCGAATACTAATCCTTATAACTATGTGCTTTCTTTTCTATATTTTCTGACAGGTGGCACATATGTTTCTGATGCCATATTTGTTGGTTTTTTCTGGAGGGTGATGATGTCATGTCTCTACCGTAGATTAAAATAAATGGAAGTTTAAAAATATGAGAGAAGTTGTCTTGACTAATTACATGTTTATGTAAAAAAGAATAGCAGGGATATTTCACAACTCCTGTGTGTGTAGTTGCTTGTTTTTACTGTAGTTG
The DNA here is from genome assembly GCF_002162155.2 of Triticum dicoccoides. Lineage (NCBI taxonomy): Eukaryota > Viridiplantae > Streptophyta > Magnoliopsida > Poales > Poaceae > Triticum > Triticum dicoccoides. The sequence continues at coordinate 2,754,264 of NC_041390.1, read as the reverse complement.
TGGCTACCTGGCAGTTTTATGAACATGCTGATGGGTGAAGATCCGCCAAATAATGTGAAGCTGCGACAGGCCGGCAGCGGGTTTCGCAGGCAGTGGGATGTGGAGTTGGTGATCAAGGAGGGCCACATGTACTTGTCTCGTGGGTGGGAGAAGTTCTACCATGCCTACGACCTGCGGCCTGGGTACTTCCTTCTCTTCAGGTACGACGACGCCGCCACCATGCTCATCGTGAAGGTGTTCAATGCGACTATGTGTCACATGCGCTACGCTTACGATGATGATGCCGGTACGTTCTGCCTCTTCTTATTCCTCTACATTTGGCTTTGTCTCACATCGATTGTTAACGGTCATTGTTGCACTTGGACAGGTAATGGGAGCAGCAACAGCGACACTGGCTACAGCCAAAGCAGCAGCGACTATGGCAGTAGCGAAAGCAGCAGCGATTCTGGCTGTAGCGAAAGCAGCAACGATTCTGGCAGCAGCATAGACAACAAGAAGGATGATCCGGACTGGAGTGCGGGAGAAGAGGAGCAGAGTGGGGATGAGGAGCTGCAGGATGATGATGGGCATCAGGCTGAGGATGACCTAGCGCTGGTGGTGGCTGACCAAGGGCAAGAGATGGTGGTGGCTGCCATGGGCAAGAGATGGTGGTGGCTGACCATGGGCAAGAGATGGAGGTGGCTGAGGATGACCTAGCGATGGTCATGCCTGAAGGTGGCCTCACGATGGTGGTGGTGCCTGACAATGACCACGCACCGGTGGTGGCGCCGGCAATCCCACAGCTGGGCGACATGACCACGCCAATTGAGGTAGAAGACTACATCCCACTTCCTCCACTGCCTCGCCGCTCTTGGCGCATCAGGCTGAGGAAGGAGAAGGAGAAGAACAATGCATGAGAACTGAACTTTGTTAGGTATGTCAAATCTCCAAAATGATATATATATACTTAGTTACCTATGTTATCTCTAATATGCTTAGTTTCCTATAGGTTAGCTTCATTTTACCTAAGTTGGCTCTAATATGCTAACTTAGAGCTTATATGCTTAGTTTCCTATAGGTTGGCTCCAAAATAACTTATGTTAGCACAAAATGATCAAGTTTACATAATAAGCTTATAGTCTTTTCCTTATTCTTCTTCTTTAACAAAATGACATAGGTTAGCTTCATTTTACCTAAGTTGGCTCTAATATACTAACTTAGAGCTTATATGCTTAGTTTCCTATAGGTTAGCTCCAAAATAACTTATGTTAGCACAAAATGATCAAGTTTACGTAATAAGCTTATAGTCTTCTTCTTATTCTTCTTCTATTCCAAAATTCTTCTTATTCTTCTTCTAGTGTTCTTCTTCTTCTAGTATTCTTCTAGTCTTCTTATTTTTCTTCTTCTAACTTCTTGTTTATCATTTTGCAGATTTGATTTAATTCACGGAAGCTTGCATGGATGGAGCGCTTCTTTTCCATTTGTGTTTTTATTTTGTATCAATGTGAAACTTATGTGAATTGATGGATAACGGTGTTGGATGAACAATGTGAAACTTTTGTAATATGTAACGATGGAACTATGTGTTGGCTATGTATGTATATATGATGGAACTTGTGTGTTGGCTATGTATGTATATATGATGGAACTTGTGTGTTGGCTATGATTGTTATATGGATGCTTGTTGTATATATATGTGTTGGATATCTCATAGGTGAAATAGTGACCTGAGATTAAGAAAAAAAATTTAAAAAAAATTGTTACTAATGGCGCACTACCATGTGGTGGGCCATTAGTATAGCAAACACTAGTGGCGCACCGTGGGCAAAACTAATGGCGCACTGCCTGGTGCGCCATTAGCATACCAGATGCTAATGGCGCACTAGTGGTGCGCCATTAGTAAAAAATTCTAGTGGCGTGATACTAATGGCACACCGGTGGTGCGCCATTAGTAGGCAAAACCGGTGCGCCATTAGTAGGCCTTTTCCTAGTAGTGAATGCTCGACCTCTCACGTTTCTGGCAAGGAATCTACGGAGGTCTTGCTTATAAATGGTCGACCGGATCAAGGCCATCTCTCTTTCTTCTTCTAGAAGGTCAACAACATCTTGCCGAGCTTGTTCTACTTCAGCTTGTGAGAATAGTTCCACTCGGGGTGCGTTGTGAAGCAAATCGCATGGCAGCACGGCTTCAGCCCCATAGACCATGAGAAGGGAGTTCATCTAGTCAACCGATTTGCTATTGTTCTCAACCCCCAAAGGACTGTTGGTAACTCGTCTACCCAAGCACTTACTGCATGCTTGAGGTCATGCATCAACCGGGGTTTCAGCCCTTGGAGGATAAAACCATTTTCTCTCTCTGCCCGCCCATTCGACTGCGGATGCGCAACAGACACGTAGTTGACCCGAGTTCCTTGGGAGGCGCAGAATGATCTGAACTCATCAGAATCAAAGTTGGAGCCATTATCTGTGATAATACTGTGAGGGACTCCATATCTGAATGTCAGCTCTCTGATGAAACTGATGGCGGTGCTAGAATCGAGACTCTTGATAGGCTTTTCTTCGATCCATTTAGTGAACTTGTCGACTGCTACAAGCAAATGAGTGAAACCACTTCTGCCGGTCCTCAGGGGTCCGACCATATCCAATCCCCAAACAGCAAATGGCCAGACGAGTGGAATGGTCTTCAAGACTGATGCAGGTTTGTGGGACATGTTGGAGTAGAACTGGCAGCCAGTAAAAACCCGCTCGGTATGCTCGCACTTGTCGACTATTTCCTTTGCCATTTAATTTTCGCGCGGCCAGTAAAAACCCGCTCGGTATGCTTCGGCCACGATTTTCTGAGAGGACGCATGGTGACCACAGGTCCCCGAGTGGTTATCATTGAGAGTCATTCGACCTTCTTCTGGGGTGATGCATCACTGAGAAACTCCAGTAACACTCTCTCTGTAGAGTTGTCTACCTATCACGGTGAAGGCTTTGGATCGATTGACGATCTTACGGGCCTCATCCTCATCTTCTGGGAGCTCTTTTTTGAGTAGGTACGCAATATACGGCACCATCCAATCAGGGGTGATGAGCAAAACCTCCATGACCAGGTCGACCACGGATGGGTTTTCAACTTCAGTCGGATCAGTGGAACTTCTTGGTTGTAGGGGCTCTTCTGTGAAAGGATCCTCTTGAACTGACGGAGTGTGGAGATGCTCAAAGAACACATTGCTGGGAATAGGCTCGTGCTTGGAGCCTATCTTCACCAGATCATCATCTGCTTGATTCTTGACTCAGGGTATGTGATGGAGCTCTAACCCCTCAAACTTCTTTTCCAACTTCCTCACTTCATTGCAATAGCCAGTCATAGTTGGGCTCCTGATATCACATTCTTTCATCACTTGATTGACCACTAAATCTGAGTCGCCGTAAACCATTAGGCGACGGACGCCGAGTGAAATGGCCATACGCAACCGTACAGAAGTGCCTCATATTCAGCTTCATTGTTAGAGGAATCAAAGTGAATCTGAAGAACATAACTGAGTTTGTCGCCTCACGGGGATACCAGGACTACTTCAGCACCAGAACCATTCAGCATCTTGGACCCATCAAAGAACAGAGTCCAATGTTCCGAGTGGATTTGAGTCGGTTGTTGCCGCTCACTCCACTCGGCGAGGAAATCTGCTATTGCTTGGGACATGATTGCTTTCTTTGCCTCAAACTTGATATCCAACGGAAGGAGTTCAATCGCCCACTTCGCCACTCGACCAGTTGCGTCTCTGTTGTTCAGAATTTCTGACAATGGAGCATCACTAACGACTAAAACCGAGTGATCTGACAAGTAATGCGCCACTTTCATTGTAGTCAAATAAATTCCATAAACAAGCTTCTGATAATGCGGTTATCTATGCTTGGACAGAGTTAAGACTTCAGAAATATAATACACTGGCACTGAACTTTGTAGGCTTTGCCTTCTTCTTCCCGCTCGACTGTGAGGACCGTACTGACAACTTGTCCAGTGGCTGCGATATAAAGCAGTAAAGGCTCTTTGCTGATCGGGGAAGCATACACAGGCTGGGTGGAAAGTGGGGCTTTGAGCTCTGCAAACGCTGTGTCAGCTTCAGGAGTCCACTCGAACTTGTCAGATTTCTTCATCAGTCGGTAAAGAAGCAATGCCTTTTCACCGAGACGAGAAATGAATCGGCTCAATGCAGCCAAGCAACCAGTAAGTTTCTGAACATCATGCACACACACAAGGTGTTTCATTCGGAGGATTGCACCAACTTTCTCTGGGTTTGCATTGATCCCTTGTTCGGAAACGAGAAAACCGAGTAACTTTCTTCCTGGGACTCCGAATGTGCACTTTGATGGATTAAGCTTGATATCATATCTTCTCAGATTGGCAAAGGTTTCGGCGAGGTCAGTCAGTAGCTCAAAACTTTTACGTGACCTGACCATGATGTCATCCATGTATGCTTCCACATTCCGACTGATTTGAGTGAGCAAGCACTTTTAAATCATGCGCATGAATGTGGCACCAGCATTCTTGAGACCAAAGGGCATTGTAACATAGCGAAAGCATCTGAATAGGGTGATAAAAGCTGTTTTTATTTTGTCAGGTCCATACAGTCGGATCTGATGGTACCCAGAATAAGCGTCCAAAAAGGACAAATGCTCACATCCCATAGTCGAGTCAATGCTACCTCTTTTAGCACTGCGTTTGTTTTCCCCGAAGAGGAAGGGATGATGCAGCAAAGTAGTGTAAGTATTTCCCTCAGTTTTTGAGAACCAATATATCAATCCAGTAGGAGGCTACACGCAAGTCCCTCGTACCCGCACAAACAAATAAATCCTCACAACCAACGCAAATAGGGGTTGTCAATCCCTATAGGGCCACTTACGACAGTGAGATCAGATAGATATGATAAAGATAATATTTTTGGTATTTTTATGATAAAGATGCAAAGTAAAATAAAGTCAAAGTAAATAGCAAAGTAAATAACTAAGTAGTAGGAGATTGATATGATAAAGATAGACCTGGGGGCCATAGGTTTCACCAGTGGCTTCTCTCGAGAGCATAAGTATTCTATGGTGGGTGAACAAATTACTGTTGAGCAATTGACAGAATTGAGCATAGTTATGAGAATATCTAGGTATGATCATGTATATAGGCATCACGTCCGAGACAAGTAGACCGACTCCTGCCTGCATCTACTACTATTACTCCACTCATCGACCGCTATCTAGCATGCATCTAGAGTATTAAGTTAAAAACAGAGTAACGCCTTAAGCAAGATGACATGATGTAGAGGGATAGACTCATGCAATATGAAGAAAACCCCAACTTATTATCCTCGATGTCAACAATACAATACGTGCCTTGCTGCCCTTACTGTCACCGGAAAAGGACACTGCAAGATTGAACCCAAAGCTAAGCACTTCTCCCATTGCAAGAAAGATCAATCTAGTAGGCCAAACCAAACTGATAATTCGAAGAGACTTGCAAAGATAACCAATCATACATAAAAGAATTCAGAGAAGATTCAAATGTTATTCATAGATAGACTTGATCATAAACCCACAATTCATCGGTCTCAACAAACACATCGCAAAAAGAAGATTACATCGAATAGTTCTCCACAAGAGAGGGGGAGAACATTGTATTGAGATCCAAAAAGAGAGAAGAAGCCATCTAGCTACTAACTATGGACCCGTAGGTCTGAAGTAAACTACTCACACTTCATCGAAGAGGCTATGGTGTTGATGTAGAAGCCCTCCGTGATCGATGCCCCGTCCAGCGGAGCTCTGGAACATGCCCCAAGATGGGATCTCGTGGATACAGAAAGTTACGACGGTGAAATTAGGGTTCTGGCTCCGTATCTGATCGTTTGGGGGTACGTGGGTATATATAGGAGGAAGAAGTACGTCGGTGGAGCAACAGGGGGCCCACGAGGGTGGAGGGCGCACCTAGGGGGGGCAGGCGCGCCCCCTACCTCGTGGCCTCCTGTTGATTGGCTTGACGTAGGGTCCAAGTCTCCTGAGTTGTATTCGGTGAGAAAATCATGATACGTCCATTTTGCATCATGCTTTTATATCGATATTCATTGCATTATGGGATGTTATTTCACATTATGTTACAATACTTATGGCTATTCTCTCTTATTTTACAAGGTTTACATAAGGAGGGACAATGCCGGCAGCTGGAATTCTGGGCTGGAAAAGGAGCGAATATTAGAGACCTATTCTGCACAACTCCAAAAGTCCTGAAACTCCACGGAATACCTTATAATGAATAATGAAAAATCCTCGCCAGAGATGAAGACCAGGGGGCCCACACCCTTTCCACGAGGGTGGGGGGCGCCCCCCCTAGGGCGCGGCCCCTACCTCGTGGGCCCCCTGGTGGCTCTCCGATGGCCATCTTCTCCTATATGAAGTCTTTCGTCGAGAAAAAAATAGGAAGCAACCTTTCGGGACGAAACTCCGCCGCCACGAGGCGGAACCTTGGCGGATCCAATCTAGAGCTTCGGCAGAGCTGTTCTGCCGGGGAAACTTCCCTCCCAGAGGGGGAAATCATCGCCATCGTCATCACCAACGCTCCTCTCATCGGGAGAGGGCATTCTCCATCAACATCTTCATCAGCACCATCTCATCTCAAAACCCTAGTTCATCTCTTGTATCCAGTTCTTGTCTCCAAGTCCGGGATTGGTGCTAGTAGGTTGCTAGTAGTGTTAATTACTCCTTGTAGTTGATGCTAGTTGGTTTAATTGGTGGAAGATCATATGTTCAGATTCTTTATGCATATTATTACCCCTCTGATTATGAACATGAATATGCTTTGTGAGTAGTTATGTTTGTTCCTGAGGACAAGGGAGAAGTCTTGCTATTAGTAGTCGTGTGAATTTGGTATTCGTTCGATATTTTGACGAGATGTATGTTGTCTAGCCTCTAGTGGTGTTATGTGAACGTCGACTACATAACACTTCACCATTATTTGGGCCTAGAGGAAGGCATTGGGAAGTAATAAGTAGATGATGGGTTGCTAGAGTGACAGAAGCTTAAACCCTAGTTTATGCGTTGCTTCGTAAGGGGCTGATTTGGATCCATATGTTTCATGCTATGGTTAGGTTTACCTTAATACTTTTGTTGTAGCTGCGGATGCTTGCAATAGAGGTTAATCATAAGTGGGATGCTTGTTCAAGTAAGAACAACACCCAAGCACCGGTCCACCCACATATCAAATTATCAAAGTACCGAACGCGAATCATATGAACGTGATGAAAACTAGCTTGACGATATTCCCATGTGTCCTCGGGAGCGCTTTTCCTTATATAAGAGTTTGTCCAGGCTTGTCCTTTGCTTCAAAAAGGATTGGGCCAAGTTGCTGCACTTTATTTACTTTTGTTACTTGTTGCTCGTAACAAATTATCTTATCACAAAACTATCTGTTACCACTTATTTCAGTACTTGCAGAGAATACCTTGCTGAAAACCGCTTATCATTTCCTTGTGCTCCTCATTGGGTTCGACACTCTTACTTATCGAAAGGACTATGATAGATCCCCTATACTTGTGGGTCATGAAATCACGTTCCCGAAGGTTTCATTCCGTTTGGACTCCGTTTGATATTCTTTTTCTCCGAAACTCTAAAACAGGCAAAAAATAACAATTCTGGGCTGGGCCTCCGGTTAATAGGTTAGTCCCAAAAATAATATAAAAGTGGATAATAAATCCCAATAATGTCCAAAACAGTAGATAATATAGCATGGAGCAATCAAAAATTATAGATACGTTGGAGACGTATCAGTCAACAATTTGATCAATGCGGGGTAGATGGAAATGATCTTTCAGGCAGGCCCGATTGAGATGCTTGAGGTCGATGCACATGCGAAGTGAATCGTCTTTCTTGGGGACCATGACAACATTGGCGAGCCATTCGGAGTGGTATATTTCACAGATGAACTCAGCTGCCAGAAGCCGAGCCACCTCTTCACGAATTGCCTTCCTCTTCTCCATGGAGGGCCGATGGAGATGCTCTTTGACAGGTTTTGCTTTCGGGTCGACTCACAAACGGTGCTCAGCCAGTCCTCTGGGTACACCTGGCATGTCAAAAGCCTTCAATGCAAAGATGTCCCAGTTCTCACGGAGGAACTGAATGAGTGCTTCTTCCTATTTGTTGTCGAGTGTTGTTGAGATATGAGTCGGAGCAGCATTAGGATCGGTCGGGTGAATATGAACTTGCTTTGTTTCACCAGATGACTGAAATGCAGATTCTGAGCAAGCTTCTTGGCACGTAACAAATCACCCGGATCTGCGTTCTTCTGGTACTCTTGCAATTCCACTGCTGCCATCTGTTCATCGGCAATCTTTGAGTCCTTCTAGAAGCACTCCTCCGCTCTCTGCCGATTACCAGTGATCGTGATCACACCTCTGGGACCAGGCATCTTTAGCTTGAGGTATACGTAACATGGTCGAGCCATGAAGCGGGCATATGCAGGTCTGCCCGAAATAGCATGATAAGCACTGTGAAAATCCACAACTTCAAATGTCAACTTTTCTTTGCGGTACTTCTTTGAATCATCGAAAACCATGTTAAGAGTTATCTGGCCGAGTGAATCACCTTTCTTCCCAGGGATGACACCGTGGAAGCGCATATTGCTTTCACTGAGCCTGGACATCGGGATGCCCATCTCTCGGAGAGTCTCAGCATACAAAATGTTCAAACCACTGTCACCATCCATCAGGACGTTGGTCAACTGAGTGCCCCCAACGACTGGGTCGACCACCAGTGCTTGCCGCCCTGGGGTAGGAACGCGTGCCGGGTGGTCAGATTGGTCGAATGTAATGGGAGTCTTAGACCACTTCAAATATGTTGGCGTTGCCGGAGCAACCATGTTCACTTCTCTGTTGATGACTTTCACTCGACTTTTCCTCTCAGCGTCAGCAAAAATCACCAAAGTTGCACTGATACTGGGAAAACCGTCATCCTCCTCTTTGTCTTCATCCTTATCCGATTCCTTCTCTTTCTCACTGGGCTGGCCCTCTCGGAATTGCTGGATAAGGAGTCGACATTGTCGAGTGGTATGCTTGGGATAAATCATGTTCCCCTCTTCATCCTTCTTGGTGTGTATATGGCACGGCAAATCTAACACATCAATTCCTGCTGAGTCTTTCACCTTTTTGGGGACCCATGGCCCTTTAGGTTTTCCTTTGAATTTTCCCTGGGTCACCACTACGGTTTCACCAGGAGCGGCGGGTTTGGCTTTGCGCTTTTGTTTCCGATTGGAATTACCTCCTCCAACATATTGGGCGACTGGTTTGTTCTTGCCACTGCAGAGTCGGTCTTCTTCCTCGCCGTTAGCATACCGAGTGGCTATTTCCATCATTCGAGTCAGAGTCGTATCCCCTATCCGACCGAATTTCAGGTTAAGCTCTCTATACCGAACGCCCTCCTTCAAGGCCCAAACTGCTTGGTGCGGCGACACGTTATCCACTATGTGATGCAAAGTGGTCCACCTCTGGATGTAATCACTCAAAGTTTCATTCGGTTTCTGCACACAATGTTGCAATTTAGTCAGCCCTGCAGGCCGCTTGTAGGTGCCTTCAAATGTCCTAACGAACACTTGGTCCAACTCTTCCCAACTGAATATACTGCCAGGAGCCAACTGATTCAACCAAGCCATGGCTGACCCTTCCAGCATCAGAGGGAGATGTTTCATGGCTACATCATCATTACCGCCACCAATCTGTACAGCCACTCGGTAGTCCTCTAGCCAAGTGTCAGGTTTGGATTCACTAGTGAACTTACTTACCCCAGTCGCCAACCTGAAGTTGAGAGGAATTTCCGTGGCCCTGATGGCATTGCTGAAACATTCAGGCCCAGATACATGCACTCAGCTGCATGTTGGACGATCTCTGTCCTATCCTTCTCTGTGAGCTCTGTTCCGGTCGACCAGACCTTGTACCAAAAGTGACCTTGCGTCAAATCCGGGCTCTCTGGGGTCGACTGGAAGTCTTCGCTCGTCACTATACGGACACCTGTCATCAGGTCACCAGGGTGCATACGATCCGCCCCTCAGAGGGGGCGTGGGTACTCGACGGTGAGCTTCATGGCCGAACCAATGACCATATTGCTCATGGTTCTGACCCATGTACTGCTCTTGACGGTGCCCTCGGCCCTCGCGCCGCAGAGGCGATCTTGGGCTATGGACCAACTGGACGGTGTCCGCCACCACGGACCTGCTATGGATCCTGTTGCACGACTGGGAAACTACGATGTTATGCTCTCCTGCTGCCCGGAGCAGCGTTTGAATCTGCATCAAACCCCTTCCAGCCTCTAATTGGGACGGCCGGATCGACTCTGCTATGTGGGCCGCAACAGTAAGATTCTGAATCGGAGTGCGGTATACCTGAGGTTCGGGTGGGAACAATTGACACTATCATTGACTGGATTCAGGATCAGCCGTCGAGCGCGTTCAATGAGTGAATGCTGAAGGTTCTCCAGTCACGCGCGCTCAGCCAGCGTGGCCAGGCATGCAGCCTCCAAGGCCCGAGCCTCATAGGTTTCCCCGACGATGGGAGTGTGGAGTGCTTCCGTATTGCAATGATGTAGCTCCTCCCTCTGCTGCGAAGTGAGGGCTTGAGGACGATATTCTTCGTGAACATGCGACGGATCACCGCCACCGTCGCTACCATCGCTGTGGCGGAAACCAGGCGGGCTGCATGGTGTGTCGACCATGAGGACTTCTGTTGCAGGGTCTCTTCTGTCACACTCGGACAGGGTCTCGATGGAGCCAGTCGATAGATCGAACAACCTGTAGAGAGATTTGTGGGGCTCGATTGCTGCGACTTGAGAGGTGGTCGATTGTCGAGCCAACGCATGCTTGATCACCGCTGAAGCCGCGATTGACCAGATCGCTTGCGGCGGCGAGCAGCGGGAAGCGAAGAAGTTGCGGGAGCCAGCCGATACTGGGTCGATGGTTGCCGCAGAAGCACGCCATGGAATCACGCACAGAAGTGCGTCGCCCCACGGATGGGGAGCCTCTTGACATAGAGAGGAGCCTCTTGGAGCCACTCGGAGTCGTCGGCGATGAAAACGAGCGCGCCGAGACGGATCTCGCGGCCCTCAGCCAAACCACTGCTGGAAACCATGATGATGGGGATCGGAAAAGATTGCAACCTCACCTGAAGTCGCTAAGACACCTACCACAAGGTGGGCGTCAACTGTCGTGGTTCTAAGTCTGACAGTAGATTAGGGGGTATGTATGAGGAGGCAAGATCCTAGCTACGACGAGGTTGTGCAAGCAAGATTTACGAGTTCAGGCCCTTCTCAGAGGAAGTAAAAGCCCTACGTCTCGGTGCCCGGAGGCGGTCAACTGGATTATGCATGAAATGAAGGAAATATGCCCTATAGGCAATAATAAAGTTGTTATTTATATTTCCTTATATCATGACAAATGTTTATTATTCATGCCAGAATTGTAGTAACTGGAAACTTAGTACATGTGTGAATACATAGACAAACAGAGTGTCACTAGTTTGCCTGTACTTGACTAGCTCGTTTAATCAATGATGGTTATGTTTCCTAACCATAGACATGAGTTGTCATTTGATTAACGGGATCACCTCATTGGAGAATGATGTGATTGACTTGACCCATCCGTTAGGTTAGCACGATGATCGTTTAGTTTGTTGCTATTGCTTTCTCCATAACTTATACATGTTCCTATGACTATGAGATCATTTAACTCCCGAATACTAGAGGAACAGTGTGTGTGCTACCAAACGTCACAACGTAACCGGGTGATTATAAAGGTGCTCTATAGGTGTCCCCGATGGTGTTTTTTGAGTTGGCATAGATTGAGATTAGGATTTGTCACTCCGATTTTCGGAGAGGTATCTCTGGGCCCTCTCGGTAATGTACATCACTATAAGCATTGCAAGCAATGTAACTAATGTGTTAGTTACGGGATTTAGCATTACGGAATGAGTAAAGAGACTTGCCAGTAACGAGATTGAACTAGGTAATGAGATACTGACGATCAAATCTCGGGCAAGTAACATACCGATGACAAAGGGAACAACGTATCTCATTATGCGGTTTGACCGATAAAGATCTTCGTAGAATATGTAGGAACCAATATGAGCATCCAGGTTCCGCTACTGGTTATTGACCGGAGACGAGTCTTGGTCATGTCTACATAGTTCTCGAACACGTAGGGTCCGCACGCTTAACGTTTGATCGTATTATGAGTTTATGTGTTTTGATGTACCGAAGGTAGTTCGGAGTCCCGGATATGATCACAGACATGACACGGAGTCTTGAAATGATCGAGACATAAAGATCGATATATTGGATGACTATATTTGGACATCGGAATGTTCCGGGTGAGATCGGGCATTTACCGATGTACCGGGAGGTTACCGAAACCCCCCGGGAGGTATATGGGCCTTATTGGGCCATAGTGGGAGAGAGGAGAAAGGAGCAAAGGAGGGGGGCGCCCCCAATCCCAATCCGAATTGGGAGGGGGCGGCCCCCCTTTCCTTCCTCCTTCCTCCCCCTTCCTTCTCTCCTAATCCAACTAGGGTAGGGGGCGGGGGGAATCCTACTCCCGGTGGGAGTAGGACTCCCCTTGGGGCGCACCTAGGAGGCCAACCCCCTCCCCCTCCTCCACTCCTTTATATACGGGGGAGGGGGCAACCCATAGACACACAAGTTGATCATTGATCTCTTAGCCGTGTGCGGTGCCCCTCTCCACCATAATCCACCTCGGTCATATCGTAGCGCTGCTTAGGCGAAGACCTGTTCTGGTAGCATCATCATCACTGTCATCGCGCCGTCGTGCCGATGAAGTTCTCCCTCAACACTCTACTGGATTGTGAGTTCGTGGGACGTCACCGAGCCGAATGTGTGCAGATCGCGGAGGTGACGTTCCTTCTGTGCTAGGATCGGTCGGTCTTGGAGACGTAGGACTACATCAACCGCGTTGTCATAACGCTTCCGCTTACGGTCTACGAGGGTACGTAGACAACACTCTTCCCTCTCGTTGCTATGCATCACCATGATCTTGCGTGTGTGTAGGATTTTTTTGAAATTACTGCGTTCCCCAACAGTGGCATCTGAGCTAGGTCTATGCGTAGATGTTATATGCACGAGTAGAACACAAGGGAGTTGTGGGTGTGGGTATATACATATTGCTTGCCGTCACTAGTTGTTTCTTGATTCGGCGGTATTTTTGGATGAAGCGGCTCATACCTACATTACACGTACGCTTACGGGAGACTGTTTCTATCGACGTGCTTCGCACACAGGTGGTTGTTGGGTGTCAGTTTCTCCAACTTTAGTTGAATTGGATTCAATGAATAGGGTTATTTCTGAAGATCAAAAAGCAATCACTATACTGCGTTGTGGTTTTTGATGCGTAGGTAAGAAAGGTTCTTGCTCAGCCCGTAGCAGCCACGTAAAACTTGCAACAACAAAGTAGAGGACGTCTAACTTGTTTTTGCAAGGCATGTTGTGATGTGATACGGTCAAGACATGATGCTAAATTTTATTGTATGAGGTGATCATGTTTTGTAACACAGTTATCGGCAACTGGCAGGAGCCATATGGTTGTGGCTTTATTGTATGAAATGCGATCGCCATGTAATTGCTTTACTTTATCACTAAGCGGTAGGGATAGTCGTAGAAGTAATAGTTGGCGAGATGAAAACGATGCTTCGATGGAGATCAAGGTGTCAAGCTGGTGATGATGGTGGTCCTAACGGTGCTTTGGAGATGGAGATCAAAGGCACCAGATGATGATGGCCATATGATATCACTTATATAGATTGCATGTGATGTTTATCCTTTATGCATCTTATTTTGCTTACATGGACGGTAGCATTATAAGATGATCTCTCACTAAATGTCAAGGTATAAGTGTTCTCCCTGAGTATGGACCATTGCTACAGTTCGTCGTGCCGAGACACCATGTGATGATCGGGTGTGATAAGCTCTATGTTCACATACAACGGGTGCAAGCCAGTTTTGCACACGCGGAATACTCGGGCTAAACTTGACGAGCCTAGCATATGCAGATATGGCCTCGGAACACTAAGACTGAAAGGTCGAGCGTGAATCATATACTAGATATGATCAACATAGTGATGTTCACCATTGAAAACTACTCCATCTCACGTGATGATCGGACATGGCTTAGTTCATGTGGAGCACGTGATCACTTAGATGATTAGAGAGATATCTATCTAAGTGGGATTTCTTAACTAATTTGATTAATTGAACGTTAATTTATCATGAACTTAGTACCTGATAGTATTTTGCATGTCTATGTTGTTGTAGATTGATGGCCCATGCTGTTGTTCCGTTGAATTTTAATGCGTTTCTAGAGAAAGCTCAGTTGAAAGATGATGGTAGCAACTACACGGACTTGGTCCATAACTTGAGGATTATCCTCATTGCTGCACAGAAGAATTACGTCCTAGAAGCTCCGCTTGGTTACAAACCCGCTGCAGGAGCAACGCTAGATGTTGTGAACACCCGGCAGAGCAAAGCTGATGACTACTCGATAGTTCAGTGTGCCATGCTTTACGGCTTAGAACCGGGACTTCAACAACATTTTGAACGTCATGGAGCATATGAGATGTTCTAGGAGTTGAAGTTAATATTTCAAGCAAATGCCCAGATTAAGAGATATGAAGTCTCTAATAAGTTCTACAGCTCCAAGATGGAAGAGAATAGTTCTGTCAGTGAATGTATACTCAGAATGTCTGGGTACCACAACCACTTAACTCAACTGGGAGTTAATCTTCCCGATGATAGTGTCATTGACAGAGTTCTTCAATCACTGCCACCAAGCTACAAGAGTTTCATGATGAACTATAATATGCAAGGGATGGATAAGACGATTCCTGAACTCTTCGCAATGCTAAAGACCGTGGAGGTAGAAATCAAGAAGGAGCATCAAGTGTTGATGGTCAGCAAGACCAGCAGTTTCAAGAAAAAGGGTATAGGGAAGAACGGGAACTTCAAGAAGAACAGCAAGCTAGTTGCTGCTCAAGTGAAGAAACCCAAGTCTGGACCTAAGCCTGAGACTGAGTGCTTCTACTGCAAAGGAACTGGTCACTGGAAGCGGAACTGCCCCAAGTATTTGGCGGACAAGAAGGATGATAATGTGAAAGGTATATTTGATATACATGTTATTGATGTGTACCTTACTAATGCTCGTAGTAGTGCATGGGTATTTGATACTGGTTCAGTCAATAACATTTGCAACTCGAAACAGGGCTATGGATTAAGCGAAGATTAGCTAAGGACGAGGTGACGATGCACGTGGGAAATGGTTCCAAAGTCGATGTGATCGCCGTCGGCACGCTACATCTACATCTACCTTCGGGATTAGTTTTTGACCTAAATAATTGTTATTTGGTGCTAGCGTTGGGCATGAACATTATATCTAGATCTTGTTTGATGCGAGACGGTTATTCATTTAAATCAGAGAATAATGATTGTTCTATTTATATGAGTAATATCTTTTACGGTCATGCACCCTTGATGAGTGGTCTATTTTTACCTAATCTTGATAGTAGTAATACACATGTTCATAGTATTGAAGCCAAAAGATGCAGAGTTGATAATGATAGTGCAACTTATTTGTGGCACTACCGTTTAGGTCATATTGGTGTAAAGCGCATGAAGAAACTCCATTCTGATGGACTTCTAGAATCACTTGATTATGAATCACTTGGTACTTGCGAACCATGCCTCATGGGCAAGATGACTAAAACTCCGTTCTCGGGAACAATTGAGCGAGCAACAGAGTTATTGGAAATCATACATACTGATGTATGTGGTCCAATGAACATTGAAGCTCGCGGCGGAAAGCGTTATTTTCTCACCTTCACAGATGATTTGAGCAGATATGGGTATATCTACTTAATGAAACATAAGTTTGAAACATTTGAAAAGTTCAAAGGATTTCAGAGTGAAGTGGAAAATCATTGTAACAAGAAAATCAAGTTTCTACTATCTGATCGTGGAGGTGAATATTTGAGTTATGAGTTTGGACTTCATTTGAAACAATGTGGAATAGTTTCGCAACTCTCGCCACCTGGAACACCACAACGTAATGGTGTGCCCGAACGTTGTAACCGCACTTTATTAGATATGGTGCGATCTATGATGTCCCTCACTGATTTATCGCTATCGTTTTGGGGTTATGCTTTAGAGATGGCTACATTCACATTAAATAGGGCACCATCTAAATCCGTTGAGATGACACCTTATGAACTGTGGTTTGGCAAGAAACACAAGTTGTCGTTTCTTAAAGTTTGGGGCTGCAATGCTTATGTGAAAAAGCTTCAACCTGATAAGCTCGAACCCAAATCTGAGAAATGTGTCTTCCAAAGGAGACTGTTGGGTACACCTTCTATCATAGGTCCGAAGGCAAGATATTCGTTGCTAAGAATGGATCCTTTCTAGAGAAGGATTTTCTCAAGAAAGAAGTGAGTGGGAGGAAAGTAGAACTTGACGAGGTAATTGTAACTTCTCCCTTATTGCAAAGTAGTTCATCACTGAAATCAGTTCGAGTGATTCCTACACCAGTAAATGAGGAAGCTAATGATGATGATCATGAAACTTCTGATCAAGTTACTGCCAAACCTCATGGGTCAACCAGAGTAAGATCTGCACCAGAGTGGTACGGTAATCCTATTCTGGAAGTCATGTTACTTGACCATGATGAACCTACAAACTATGAGGAAGCGATGATGAGCCCAGATTCTGCAAAATGGCTTGAGGCCATGAAATCTGAGATGGGATCTGTTGGGTTTCGTAGTAATTTCAAAAAATTTCCTACGCACACGCAAGATCATGTGATGCATAGCAACGAGAGGGGAGAGTGTTGTCTACGTACCCACGCAGACCGACTGTGGAAGCGTTGACGCAACGTAGAGGAAGTAGTCGTACGTCTTCACGATCCAACTGATCAAGCACCGAAACTACGGCACCTCCGAGTTCGAGCACACGTTCAGCTCGATGACGATCCCCGGACTCCGATCCATCAAAGTGTCAGGGAAGAGTTCCTTCAGCACGACGGCGTGGTGACAATCTTGATGCACTACAACAGCAAGGCTTCGCCTAAACTCCGCTACAGTATTATAGAGGACTATGGTGGTTGGGGGCACCGCACACGGCTAAGGAATAGATCACGTGGATCAACTTGTGTGTTCTAGGGTGCCTCTACCTCAGTATATAAAGGACCAAAGGGGGGAGGCTGGCCGGCCACAAGGGGCGCGCCAGGAGAGTCCTACTCCCTCCGGGAGTAGGACTCCCCCCCCCCAATCCTAGTTGGAATAGGATTCCTCGGGGGGGGGGGGAAGAGAGAGAGGGGGCCGGCCACCTCTCCTAGTCCTAATAGGACTAGGGGAGGGGGGAGGCGTGCAGCCCACCTTGGGCTTCCCCTTTCTCCTTTCCACTAAAGCCCACTAAGGCCCATATGGTTCTCAGAGGGTTCCGGTAACCTCCCGGTACTCTGGTAAAATCCCGATTTCACCCGGAACACTTCCGATATCCAAACATAGGCTTCCAATATATCAATCTTTATGTCTCGACCATTTCGAGACTCCTCGTCATGTCCGTGATCACATCCGGGACTCCGAACTAACTTCGGTACATCAAAATGCATAAACTCATAATATAACTGTCATCGTAACCTTAAGCGTGCGGACCCTACGGGTTCGAGAACAATGTAGACATGACCGAGACATGTCTCCGGTCAATAACCAATAGCGGGACCTGGATGCCCATATTGGCTCCTACATATTCTACGAAGATCTTTATCGGTCAGACCGCATAACAACATACGTTGTTCCCTTTGTCATCGGTATGTTACTTGCCCGAGATTCGATCGTCGGTATCCCATACCTAGTTCAATCTCGTTGCCGGCAAGTCTCTTTACTCGTTCCGTAATACATCATCTCGCAACTAACTCATTGGTTGCAATGCTTGCAAGGCTTATGTGATGTGCATTACCGAGAGGGCCCAGAGATACCTCTCCGACGATCGGAGTGACAAATCCTAATCTCGAAATACGTCAACCCAACATGTACCTTTGGAGACACCCGTAGAGCACCTTTATAATCACCCAGTTACATTGTGACGTTTGGTAGCACACAAAGTGTTCCTCCGGCACACGGGAGTTACATAATCTCATAGTCATAGGAACATGTATAAGTCATGAAGAAAGCAATAGCAACATACTAAACGATCGGGTGCTGAGCTAATGGAATGGGTCATGTCAATCAGATCATTCAACTAATGATGTGATCCCGTTAATCAAATAACAACTCTTTTGTCTATGGTTAGGAAACATAACCATCTACGATTAACGAGCTAGTCAAGTAGAGGCATACTAGTGACACTCTGTTTGTCTATGTATTCACACATGTATTATGTTTCCGGTTAATACAATTCTAGCATGAATAATAAACATTTATCATGATATAAGGAAATAAATAATAACTTTATTATTGCCTCTAGGGCATATTTCCTTCAGTCTCCCACTTGCACTAGACTCAATAATCTAGTTCACATCGCCATGTGATTTAACAGCAATAGTTCACATCACCATGTGATTAACACCCATAGTTCACATCGATATGTGATCAACACCCAAAAGGGTTTACTAGAGTCAGTAATCTAGTTCACATCGCTATGTGATTAACACCCAAAGAGTACTAAGGTGTGATCATGTTTTGCTTGTGAGATAATTTTAGTCAACGGGTCTGTCACATTCAGATCCGTAAGTATTTTGTGAATTTCTATGTCAACAATGCTCTGCATGAAGCTACTCTAGCTTATTGCTCCCACTTTCAATATGTATCTAGATCGAGACTTAGAGTCATCCAGATCTGTGTCAAAACTTCCATCGACGTAACTTTTTACGACGAACCTTTTTGTCACCTCCATAATTGAGAAATATTTCCTTATTCCACTAAGGATAATTTTGACCGCTGTCCAGTGATCTACTCTTAGATCACTATTGTACTCCCTTGCTTAACACAGTGTAGGGTATACAATAGATCTGGTACACAGCATGGCATACTTTATAGAACCTATGGCTGAGGCATAGGGAATGACTTTCATTCTCTTTCTATCTTCTGCCGTGGTCGGGCTTTGAGTCTTACTCAACTTCACACCTTGTAACACAGGCAAGAAACTTTTCCTTTGACTGTTCCACTTTGAACTACTTCAAAATCTTGTCAAGGTATGTACTCATTGAAAAAAAAACTTATCAAGCGTCTTGATCTATCTCTATAGATCTTGATGCTCAATATGTAAGCAGCTTCACCGAGGTCTTTCTTTGAATAATTCCTTTCAAACACTCCTTTATGCTTTGTAGAATAATTCTACATTATTTCCGATCAACAATATGTCATTCACATATACTTATCAGAAATGTTGTAGTGCTCCCACTCACTTTCTTGTAAATACAGGCCTCACCGTAAGTCTGTATAAAACTATATGCTTTGATCATCTTATCAAAGCGTATATTCCAACTCCGAGATGCTTGCACCAGTCCATAGATGGATCGCTGGAGCTTGCTTATTTTGTTAGCACCTTTAGGATTGACAAAACCTTCTGGTTGTATCATATACAACTCTTCTTTAATAAATCTATTAAGGAATGCAGTTTTGTTTATCCATTTGCCAGATTTCATAAAATGCGGCAATTGCTAACATGATTCGAACAGACTTAAGCATAGATACGAGTGAGAAACTCTCATCGTAGTCAACACCTTGAACTTTGTCGAAAACCTTTTGCGACAATTCTAGCTTTGTAGATAGTAACACTACTATCAGCATCCGTTTTCCTCTTGAAGATCCATTTATTTTCTATGGCTTGCCGATCATCGGGCAAATCCATCAAAGTCCATACTTTGTTCTCATACATGGATCATATCTCAGATTTCATGGCCTCAAACCATTTCGCGGAATCTGGGCTCATCATCGCTTCCTCATAGTTCACAAGTTCGTCATGGTCTAGCAACATGACTTCCAGAACAGGATTACCATACCACTCTGGTGCGGATCTCACTCTGGTTTACCTACGAGATTTGGTAGTAACTTGATCTGAAGTTACATGATCATCATCATTAGCTTCCTCCCTAATTGGTGTAGTAGTCACATGAACAGATTTCTGTGATGAACTACTTTCCAATAAGGGAGCAGGTACAGTTACCTCATCAAGTTCTACTTTCCTCCCACTCACTTCTTTCGAGAGAAACTCCTTCTCTAGAAAAACTCCGAATTCAGCAACAAAAGTCTTGCCTTCGGATTTGTGATAGAAGGTGTACCCAACAGTCTCCTTTGGGTATCCTATGAAGACATATTTCTCCGATTTGGGTTTGAGCTTATCAGGATGAAACTTTTCATATAAGCATCACAATCCCAAATTTTAAGAAATGACAACTTTGGTTTCTTGCCAATACACAGTTCAGATTGTGTCGTCTCAACGGACTTAGATGGTGCCCTTTTAAACGTGAATGCAGCTGTCTTTAATGCATAACCCCAAAACGATAGTGGTAGATCGGTAAGAGACATCATAGATCGCACTATATCCAATAAAGTACGGTTATGACGTTCGGACACACCATTACACTATGGTGTTCCAGGTGGCGTGAGTAGTGAAACTATTTCACATTGTTTTAATTGAAGGCCAAACTCGTAACTCAAATACTCTTCTCTACGATCAGATCGTAGAAACTTTATTTTCCTTTTACGATGATTTTTCACTTCACTCTGAAATTCTTTGAACTTTTCAAATGTTTCAGACTTATGTTTCATCAAGTAGATATACTCATATCTGCTCAAATCATCTGTGAAGTTCAGAAAATAACGATACTTGCCGTGAGCCTTAACACTCATCGGACCGCATACATCAGTATGTATTATTTCCAATAAGTCAGTTGCTCGCTCCGGAGAACGGAGTCTTAGTCATCTTGCCCATGACGCATGGTTCGCAATCATCAAGTGATTCATAATCAAGTGATTCCAAAATCCCATCAGCATGGAGTTTCTTCATGCGCTTTACACCAATATGACCTAAACGGCAGTGCCACAAATAAGTTGCACTATCATTATTAACTTTGCATCTTTTGGTTTCAATATTATGATTATGTGTATCACTACGATCGAGATCCAACGAACTATTTTCATTGGGTGTGTAACCATATAAGGTTTTATTCATGTAAACAGAACAACAATTCATTCTCTTACTTAAATGAATAACCGTATTACAATAAACATGATCAAATCATATTCATGCTCAACGCAAACACCAAATAACACTTATTCAGGTTCAACACTAATCCCAAAAATATAGGGAGTGTGCGATGATGATCATATCAATCTTGGAACCACTTCCAACACACACCGTCACTTCACCCTTAACTAGTCTCTATTTATTCTGCAACTCCCGTTTCGAGTTACTAATCTTAGCAACTGAACTAGTATCAAATACTGAGGGGTTGCTATAAACACTAGTAAAGTACACATCAATAACATGTATATCAAATATACTTATGTTCACTTTGCCATCCTTCTTATCTGCAAATCACTTGGGGTAGTTCCGCTTCCAGTGACCAGTCCCTTTGCAGTAGAAACACTTAGTCTCAGGCTTAGGACCAGACTTGGGCTTCTTCACTTGAGCAGCAACTTGCTTGCTGTTCTTCTTGAAGTTCCCCTTCTTCCCTCTGCCCTTTTCTTGAAACTAGTGGTCTTGTCTACCATCAACACTTGATGTTTTTCTCGATTTCTACCTTCATCAATTTCCGCATTACGAAGAGCTTGGGAATCGTTTCCGTTATCCCTTGCATATCATAGTTCATCACGAAGTTCTACTAACTTGGTGATGGTGACTAGAGAATTCTGTCAATCACTATCTTATCTGGAAGATTAACTCCCACTTGATTCAAGCGATTGTAGTACTCAGACAATCTGAGCACATGCTCACTAGTTGAGCGATTCTCCTCCATCTTTTAGCTATAGAATTTGTTGGATACTTTATATCTCTTAACTCGGGTATTTGCTTGAAATATTAACTTCAACTCCTGGAACATCTCATATGCTCCATGACGTTCAAAACATCTTGGAAGTCCCGATTCTAAGCCATTAAGCATGGTGCACTAAACTATCAAGTAGTCATCATATTGAGCTAGCCAAACGTTCATAACGTCTGCATCTGCTCCTGCAATAGGTCTGTCACCTAGCGGTGCATCAAGGACATAATTCTTCTGTGCAGCAATGAGGATAAACCTCAGATCACGGATCCAATCCGCATCATTGCTACTAACATCTTTCAACACAATTTTCTCTAGGAACATATCAAAATAAACATATGAAAGCAACAACGCGAGCTATTAATCTACAAAATAATTTGCAAAATACTACCAGGACTAAGTTCATGATAAATTTAAGTTTAATTAATCAAATTACTTAAAGAACTCCCACTTAGATAGATATCCCTCTAATCCTCTAAGTGATCACGTGATCCAAATCAACTAAACCATAACCGATCATCACGTGAAATGGAGTAGTTTTCAATGGTGAACATCATTATGTTGATCATATCTACTATATGATTCACGCTCGTCCTTTTGGTCTCCGTGTTCCGAGGCCATATCTGCATATGCTAGGCTCGTCAAGTTTAACCCGAGTATTCTGCGTGTGCAGAACTGGCTTGCACCCGTTGTAGATGGACGTAGAGCTTATCACACCCGATCATCACGTGGTGTCTGGGCACGACGAACTTTGGCAACGGTGCATACTCAGGGAGAACACTTCTTGATAATTAGTGAGAGATCATCTTATAATGCTACCGTCAATCAAAGCAAAAATAAGATGTATAAAAGAATAAACATCACATGCAATCAATATAAGTGATATGATATGGCCATCATCATCTTGTGCTTGTGATCTCCATCTTCGAAGCACTGTTATGATCACCATCGTCACCGGCGCGACACCTTGATCTCCATCGTAGCATCGTTGTCGTCTCGCCAATCTTATGCTTCCATGACTATCACTACCGTTTAGTAATAAAGTAAAGCATTACATCGCGATTGCATTGCATACAATAAAGCGACAACCATATGGCTCCTGCCAGTTGCCGATAACTCGGTTACAAAACTTGATCATCTCATACAATAAAATTCAGCATCATGCCTTGACCATATCACATCACAACATGCCCTGCAAAAACAAGTTAGACGTCCTCTACTTTGTTGTTGCAAGTTTTACGTGGCTGCTATGGGCTTAAGCAAGAACCAATCTCACCTACGCATCAAAACCACAATGATAGTTTGTCAAATAGACTCCGTTATAACCTTCGCAAGGATCGGGCGTAGCCATACTTGGTTCAACTAAAGTTGGAGAGACAGTCGCCCGCAAGCCACCTACGCGTAATGTTGGTCCGGGTCGTCTCGTCCAACAATACCGCCGAACCAAAGTATGACATGCTGGTAGGCAGTATGACTTATATCGCCCACAACTCACTTGTGTTCTACTCGTGCATATAACATCAATATAAACAACCTAGGCTCTGATACCACTGTTGGGTTTCATAGTAATTTCAAAAAATTTCCTACGCACACGCAAGATCATGTGATGCATAGCAACGAGAGGGGAGAGTGTTGTCTACGTACCCACGCAGACCGACTGCAGAAGCGTTGACGCAACATAGAGGAAGTAGTCGTACGTCTTCATGATCCAACCGATCAAGCACCGAAACTACGGCACCTCCGAGTTCGAGCACATGTTCAGCTCGATGACGATCCCCGGAATCCGATCCAGCAAAGTGTCGGGGAAGAGTTCCGTCAGCACGACGGCGTGGTGACGATCTTGATGCACTACAGCAGCAGGGCTTCGCCTAAACTCCGCTACAGTATTATCAAGGACTATGGTGGCTGGGGGCACCGCACACGGCTAAGGAATAGATCACGTGGATCAACTTGTGTGTTCTAGGGTGCCTCTACCTCAGTATATAAAGGACCAAAGGGGGGAGGCTGGCCGGCCACAAGGGGCGCGCCAGGAGAGTCCTACTCCCTCCGGGAGTAGGATTCCCCCCCCCCCAATCCTAGTTGGAATAGGATTCCTCGGGGGGGAAAGAGAGAGAGGGGGCCGGCCACCTCTCCTAGTCCTAATAGGACTAGGGGAGGGGGGAGGCGCGCAGCCCACCTTGGGCTGCCCCTTTCTCCTTTCCACTAAAGCCCACTAAGGCCCATATGGTTCCCGGAGGGTTCCGGTAACCTCCCGGTACTCCGGTAAAATCCCGATTTCACCCGAAACACTTCCGATATCCAAACATAGGCTTCCAATATATCAATCTTTATGTCTCGACCATTTCGAGACTCCTCGTCATGTCCGTGATCACATCCGGGACTCCGAACTAACTTCGGTACATCAAAATGCATAAACTCATAATATAACTGTCATCGTAACCTTAAGCGTGCGGACCCTACGGGTTCGAGAACAATGTAGACATGACCGAGACATGTCTCCGGTCAATAACCAATAGTGGGACCTGGATGCCCATATTGGCTCCTACATATTCTACGAAGATCTTTATCGGTCAGACCGCATAACAACATACGTTGTTCCCTTTGTCATCGGTATGTTACTTGCCCGAGATTCGATCGTCGGTATCCCATACCTAGTTCAATCTCGTTGCTGGTAAGTCTCTTTACTCGTTTCATAATACATCATCTCGCAACTAACTCATTGGTTGCAATGCTTGCAAGGCTTATGTGATGTGCATTACCGAGAGGGCCCAGAGATACCTCTCCGACGATCGGAGTGACAAATCCTAATCTCGAAATACGTCAACCCAACATGTACCTTTGGAGACACCTGTAGAGCACCTTTATAATCACCCAGTTACGTTGTGACGTTTGGTAGCACACAAAGTGTTCCTCCGGCACACGGGAGTTACATAATCTCATAGTCATAGGAACATGTATAAGTCATGAAGAAAGCAATAGCAACATACTAAACGATCGGGTGCTGAGCTAATGGAATGGGTCATGTCAATCAGATCATTCAAGTAATGATGTGATCCCATTAATCAAATAACAACTCTTTTGTCTATGGTTAGGAAACATAACCATCTTCGATTAACGAGCTAGTCAAGTAGAGGCATACTAGTGACACTCTTTTTGTCTATGTATTCACACATGTATTATGTTTCCGGTTAATACAATTCTAGCATGAATAATAAACATTTATCATGATATAAGGAAATAAATAATAACTTTATTATTGCCTCTAGGGCATATTTCCTTCAGGATCCATGTATGAGAACAAAGTATGGACTTTGGTTGACTTGCCCGATGACCGGCAGGCCATAGAGAATAAATGGATCTTCAAGAAGAATATTGACGCTGACGGTAATATTACTGTCTACAAAGCTCGACTTGTTGCAAAAGGTTTTCGACAAGTTCAGGGAGTTGAATACCATGAGACCTTGTCACCCATAGCGATGCTTAAGTCCGTCCGAATCATGTTAGCAATTGCGGCATTTTATGATTATGAAATTTGGCAAAAGGATGTCAAAACTGCATTCCTTAATGGATATCATAAATAAGAGTTGTATATGATGCAACCAGAAGGTTTTGTCGATCCAAAAGGTGCTAACAAAGTGTGCAAGCTCTAGCGATCCATTTATGGACTGGTGCAAGCCTCTCGGAGTTGGAATATACGCTTTGATAGTGTGATCAAAGAATATGGTTTTATACAGACTTTTGGAGAAGCCTGTATTTACAAGAAAGTGAGAGGGAGCTCCGTAGCATTTCTGATATTATATGTAGATGACATATTGTTGATCGGAAATGATAATGAATTTCTGAATAGCATAAAAGGATACTTGAATAATAATTTTTCAATGAAAGGCATCGATGAAGCTGCTTATATATTGGGCATCAAGATCTATAGAGATAGATCAAGACTCTTAATTGGACTTCCACAAAACACATACCTTCATAAAGTTTTGAAGAAGTTCAAAATGGATTAGGCAAAGAAAGGGTTCTTGCCTATATTACAAGGTGTGAAGTTGAGTCAGACTCCATGCCCGACCACTGCAGAAGATAGAGAGAAAATGAAAGGTGTTCCCTATGCTTCAGCCATAGGCTCTATCATGTATGCAATGCTGTGTACCAGACCGGATGTGTGCCTTGCTATTAGTTTAGCAGGGAGGTACCAAAGTAATCCAGGAGTGGATCACTGGACATCAGTCAAGAATATCCTGAAATACTTGAAAAGGACTAAGGATATGTTTCTCTTATATGGAGGTGACAAATAGCTTGTCGTAAATGGTTACGTCGATGCAAGCTTTGATACTGATCCGGATGACTCTAAGTCACAAACCGGATACATGTTTTTATTAAATGGTGTAGTTGGCAGTTGGTGCAGTTCCAAGCAGAGCGTCGTGGCGGGATCTACGTGTGAAGCGGAATACATAGCTGCTTTGGAAACAGCAAATCAAGGAGTCTGGATGAAGGAGTTCATATCCGATCTAGGTGTCATACCTACTGAATCGGGTCCAATGAAAATCTTTTCAGACAATACTGGTGCAATTGCCTTGGCAAAGGAATCCAGATTTCACAAAAAAAACCAGGCACATCAAGAGACGCTTCAATTCCATCTGCGATGAAGTCAAGGAGGGAGACATAGAGATTTGCAAGATGCATATGGATCTGAATGTTGCAGACCCATTGACTAAGCCTCTCTCATGAGCAAAACATGATCAGCATCAAGACTCCATGGGTGTTAGAATCATTACAATGTAATCTAGATTATTGACTCTAGTGCAAGTGGGAGACTAAAGGAAATGTGCCCTATAGAGGCAATAATAAAGTTTTTATATTTCCTTATATCATGATAAATGTTTATTATTCATGCTAGAATTGTATTAACCGGAAACTTAGTACATGTGTGAATACATAGACAAACAGAGTGTCACTAGTTTGCCTCTACTTGACTAGCTCGTTGAATCAATGATGGTTATGTTTCCTAACCGTAGACATGAGTTGTCATTTGATTAACGGATCACATCATTAGATAATGATGTGATTGACTTGACCCATCCGTTACCTTAGCACGATGATCGTTTAGTTTGTTGCTATTGCTTTCTCCATAACTTATACATGTTCCTATGACTATGAGATCATGCAAGTCCCGAATACCGGAGGAACACTTTGTGTGCTACCAAACGTCACAACGTAACTGGGTGATTATAAAGGTGCTCTACAGGTGTCTTCGATGGTGTTTATTGAGTTGGCATAGATCGAGATTAGTATTTATCACTCCGATTGTCGGAGAGGTATCTCTGGGCCCTCTCAGTAATGTACATCACTATAAGCCTTGCAAGCAATGTAACTAATGAGTTAGTTATGGGATGTAGAATTACAGAATGAGTAAAGAGACTTGCCGGTAACAAGATTGAACTAGGTATTAAGATACCGACGATCAAATCTCGGGCAAGTAACATACCGATGACAAAGGGAACAACGCATATCGTTATGCGGTTTGACCGATAAAGATCTTTGTAGAATATGCAGGAACCAATATGAGCATCCAGGTTCCGCAATTGGTTATTGATCGGAGACGCGTCTCGGTCATGTCTACATAGTTCTAGAACTTGTAGGGTCCACACGCTTAACGTTCGGTGACGATCGTATTATGAGTTTATGTGTTTTGATGCACCGAAGTTAGTTCAGAGTCCCGAATATGATCATGGACATGACGAGGAGTCTTGAAATGAACAAGACATAAATATCGATATATTGGATGACTATATTTGGACATCAAAATGGTTTCGGGTGAGATCGGGCATTTACCGATGTACCGGGAGGTTACCGGAACCCCCCGGGAGGTATATGGGCCTTATTGGGCCATAGTGGGAGAGAGGAGAAAGGAGCAAATGAGGGGGGCGCCCGGCAAGCCCAAGCCAAATTGGGAGGGGGGCCGCCCCCCTTTCCTTCCTCCTTCCTCCCCCTTCCTTCTCTCCTAATCCAACTTGGGAAG
>NC_041390.1:2700205-2726087 GCF_002162155.2 Triticum dicoccoides | reverse complement strand
GGGGGATCCTAGTCCTGGTGGGAGTAGGACTCCCCTTAGGGCGCGCCTAGGAGGCCAGCCCCTTCCCCCTCCTCCACTCCTTTATATACGGGGGAGGGGGCACCCCATAGACACACAAGTTGATCATTGATCTCTTAGCCGTGTGCGGTGCCCCCCTCCACCTTAATGCACCTTAGTCATATCGTAGCGGTGCTAAGGCGAAGCCCGGTTCCGGTAGCATCATCATCACCGTCATCGCGCCGTCGTGCTGACGAAGCTCTCCCTCGACACTCTACTGGATCATGAGTTCGTGGGACGTCACCGAGCTGAACGTGTGCAGATCGTGGAGGTGCCGTACCTTCGGTGCTAGGATCGGTCGATCCTGAAGACGTATGACTACATCAACCGTGTTGTTATAACGCTTCCGCTTATGGTCTAAGAGGGTACATAGACAACACTCTTCCCTCTTGTTGCTATGCATCACCATGATCTTGCGTGTGCGTAGGAATTTTTTTGAAATTACTGCGTTTCCCAACATGAAATTACAATGGGTGTGAACCTTTGTCTCAGTGGAGGGGGGTGTCTTATATAGAGTGCACGAGGACCCCAGCCAGCCCGCGTTACAAGGAGTTCAATGTACATTAAGGTGAGACGTTACTGATAACGCCAACAATAAAGACATATAAATGATCATTAACGCTACGGAGTGAACGCCTGACCGTTGCCATCCTGAGTGACTATAGACATTCTGTACTCCGAGTTGTTTCTTCTATGCTGAAATGATGATATACTGGTCGAATGGAATTGGGTTATCTGAGTGGAGTTGTTGGTCGAGTGGGTTGCACTCTGAGGTGATTCCAGTCGGTGGATGTTGTTGTGCTTTGAATGTCATTGATCTTAGGGTAGTGTCCTTGGGAAGGGCGTCTAGGTCAGGCCTATTACCTTACCCTAGGTACATGTCGTCGTCACCCAACCTGAGAATTGTTCTAAACATGTGATCAATCCCATGTAACCAGTTGCCAAATACATTAGCGACACTACAGGGAGGATACAATCCAGAAGCTATTTGGATGACTGACCAAAGTTAGCCCATTGATATAATTGCACTCCTTGATGTTCTTGAAACAATGTTAGACCATCGATTCGCCGATGATGTTGAGTACATCACATAGTCAATTGCAAGTAGTTCTCCACATCCCGATGGATCGGATGCTAGGCCGAGGAGGTGAAGGAATGGCAATGCTGTATTATTGGCTTACCGCTTCGAAGAGGTGTCGCACCAATTCGATGATGCCATCGCAGTCAAACCTGACTACCACATCCTCTCGTCTAAACCTTTGGTGGTCAATGGCTTACCTTATTCCAACCATCACCCCTTCTTCCCCTACGCTGCCGATGAAAAAGAAGTGGTAGCAAATAAAAGGAGCGACCACAAGTGCAACCGATCCTTGCCCAGGTTCTTGCCACTTCACCCTCCCCCCTATGGCCTGGTCGCCGGTGGCGCAAAACAAGTGGCGCCAAACAAAAGGAGGTGGTCCAGACTGAAGGAAATATGCCCTGGATGCAATAATAAAGTTGTTATTTATATTTCCTTATATTATGATAAATGTTTATTATTCATGCTAGAATTGTATTAACCAGAAACTTAGTACATGTGTGAATATATAGGAAAACAGAGTGTCCCTAGTATGCCTCCACTTGACTAGCTCTTTAATCAAAGATGGTTAAGTTTCTTGGCCATAGACATGTGTTGTCATTTGATGAACATGATCACATCATTAGAGAATGATGTGATGGACATGACCCATCTGTTAGCTTAGCATTATGATCGTTTAGTTTTATTGCTATTGCTTTCTCCATGACTTATACATGTTCCTCTAACTATGAGATTATGTAACTCCCGAATACCAGAGGAACACTTTGTGTTCTATCAAACGTCACAACGTAACTAGGTGATTATAAAGATGCTATATAGGTGTCTCCGATGGTGTTTGTTCAGTTGGCATAGATCAAGATTAGGATTTGTCACTCTATGTATCAGAGAAGTAACTCTGGGCCCTCTCGGTAATGCACATCACTATAAGCCTTGCAAGCAATGTGACTAATGAGTTTGTTACGGATGATGCATTACGGAACGAGTAAAGAGACTTATCGGTAATGAGATTGAACTAGGTATGATGATATCGACGATCGAATCTCGGGCAAGTAACGTACCGATGACAAAGGGAATGACATATGTTTTTATGTGCTTTGACCGATAAAGATCTTCATAGAAAATGTAAGAGCCAATATGAGCATCCAGGTTCCGCTATTGGTTATTGACCGGAGATGTGTCTCGGTCATGTCTACAGAGTTCTTGAACCCGTAGGGTCCACACGCTTAACGTTCGATGACGATTGGTATTATGAGTTATGTGATCTTATGACCGAAGTATGTTCGGAGTCCTAGATAAGATCACAGACATGACGAGGAGTCTCGAAATGGTCGAGAGGTAAAGATTAATATATTGGAAGGTTATATTCAGACATCCAAATGGTTCCGAGTGATTCGGATATTTTACTGGAGTACTGAGGGGTTATCGGAACCCCCTGATGGAATAATGGGCCTTAGTGGGCCTTAGTGGAGAAAGAGGAGACGCCCACGGTTTCAATAATACTTGTGTTTCCGATTGTAACATGACAGCACTTGTTCCAAATCGGATAGCAAAATTACCACAGCATGTTGGTGCCATGTCATGACACCAAGCCAAGTTTCATGATTTTCATGCATGTTTTGGATTTACAGGAATTAGAAAACCAAGTTTCTCAATGTTTCTAGCCGAGCCACGACGCCCAGAGGTTTGAATTTCATTCCCATTTCTTGCATGGGACCTAGAAATTTACCCGAGGACACACATGTGAATTTTCAACCAGCTTTGGTGCACTGGAGCATGTGCTTGTATTTCAAATTTGAATTTTGCACACAAAGGTGACACGTTCCCTCTCAGAACCATGAGCCTTCTTGAGAGAAGCTCCGGTTTGCAAGAAGCTTATACAAAACTTGTTCCTATTCGGCCAATTTTTTTACCACAGCATGGTAGTACCATGACATGACACTATGCGAAGTTTCATGATTTTTAGGCATGTTTTGGATTTACAAGAATTTTAAAATCAAGTTTCTCAATGTTCTCGGCTGAGCCATGATGCCCAGATGTTTGAATTTCATTCCCATTTATTGCATGGGACCTAGAGATTCACCCGATGACACACATGTGATTTTTCAACCAACTTGGTGCATGGGAGCATGTGCTTGTAGTTCAAATTTGAATTATGCACATTAAATGACCAGAAAATCAATTAATGTGTAAAAAGGCCAAACGAACCCGGAATAATTCCAAAATTTAACATGGCACTCATGTAGTTCTATGTTGCCTCTGTAAAGAAACTAAAGGGGTGGAGCGTATATCGTTTCGCACTCAAAGGTGACATGTTCCCTCTCACAACCACGAGCCTTCTTGAGAGAAGATTTGGTTTGCAAGAAGATTATACCAAAACTTGTTCCTATACGGTCATCTTTTTTACCACGGCACGGTAGTACCATGACATGACACCATGCCAAGTTCCATGATTTTCAGGCGTGTTTTGGATTTACAAGAATTTTAAAACCAAGTTTCTCAATGTTCTCGACCGAGCCACAATGCCTAGATGTTTGAATTTCATTCTCATTTCTTGCATGCGACCTAGAAATTCACCTGAGGACACACATGTGATTTTTCAACCAACTTTGGTGCACGGGAGCACGTGCTTGTAGTTCAAATTTGAATTATGCGCATTAAATGACCAGAAACTCAATTAATGTACAAAAAAGGCCAAATGAACTCGGAATAATTCCAAAATTGGATAGGGCACTCATGTAGTTCTATGTTGTCTCTGTATAGAAACTCAGGGGGGTTGCGTATATCGTTTCACACTCAAAGGTGACATGTTCCCTCTAAGAACCACGAGCTTTCTTGAGAAAAGCTCCGGTTTGCAAGAAGCTTATACCAAATCTTGTTCCAAATCGGCCCAACTTTTTTACCGCAGCATGTTAGTGCCATGACATGACACTATGCCAAGTTTCGTGATTTCCAGGCGAGTTTTGGATTTACATGAATTTAGAAACCAAGTTTCTCGATGTTCTCGGCCGAGTCACGACGCCCAGATGTTTGAATTTCATTCCCATTTCATGCATGGGACATAAAAATTCACCCAAGGACACACATATGATTTTTCAACCAACTTTGGTGCACCGGAACATGTGCTTGCAGTTTAAATTTGGATTATGCACATTAAATGTCTAGAAACTCATTTGATGTATTAAAAAGGCCAAACAAACCCGGAATAATTCCAAAATTTAACAGGGTACTCATATAGTTCTATGTTGCCTCTGTAAAGAAATCTGGGGTTAGGAAGCGTATATTGTTTCGCACACAAAGGTGACACGTTCCCTCTCGGAACCACGAGGCTTTTTGTGAGAATCTCTGGTTTTGCAAGAAGCTTATACCAAAACTTGTCCCAATTCAACCAAGAATTATCTACATATGAAAACAGGGTTTAGATTATCCAGAACATCTCACCACCTAGACCAATGTACTCTGATTTGAATTCAACATAAAATGGATACAAATATTTGAATTGGAGATCGTATGTTACATGTAGTTTATAGTGAAATATGATTACTGCTATATGCATGTTTTTTGTTATCAAGATAATATTTGAATGATTGTATAACTTGACAACAATCATATTCAAATAAGGAAAATTGATTGAAATTTAGTCCATATGGTATACGATAATATATATGTTCATAGGGTGGAGTAAAATGTTCATATATGATGGAATATCAAAATTTAGGACTACATCCATTATAAACCACAAGGTCACCTAATGATATATTCGAATTCAACATAACGTGGATTCAAAAATTGAACTTCGAGATCCTGGCATTTGTAATCATATAAAAAAGGACATGACTCTTTCTTTTGGAGGGAATTGATTTGTTTTTTGTTGTTGTTGAGGGAAGTGCGAATCGATTTGGTACTGTACAGGGTAATCTTGTTCTCCCGATTTTTTTACCCTTTTCTTGCAGTTTTTCCAATTACATTTATAGCAATACAGTAAAAGGGGACATGACTCTCTTGTGTCTTGTATGAATTGTTTTTTGTACACGTTAAGTTTGTTCTGCCGAACAAGGAATCCGCGCCTTGTTATCCCGAAATTTTAAGCTCGAGTATCTTTTGTCTCATCTTCTTTGAAACTCCCGCCTCTTCAACCCGCGCCGCGCCTTGTTATCCCAAAATTTTGACGCGCGCGAAAACTCCCTCCTCATCCGAAATCGGTCCAGCCGCCCAGACACGTGAAATCCCCCGTCTACCCCTCAGCCGGAAATGCTGGCTCGATGTTGCGGTGTCAAAACCGGTGGGGGTACGCTGGTAACTTACCCTACATTTTGGACAAGCGCATCCCTAAGCCATGGCCTCCCCCTACCTTCCCCTTCACCCCCCCCCATTCGTACACCAAGGCCGCCAAAACCCACGAAACCCCACGCTCGTCGGTCAACCTCCCAACCGCTGCCCAGCTAGAGACTCTTCCCCGACGAAGTCGTTCACCGCAACAGCTCGCCGTCCCTCATCAACCGCACCGGATGAGGATCCGTTGTCGATCTCGTCGTCCCATCGGATCAGCCACCCCGTCCTCCACCTCCAAGGAGCTGCCCCGATGTTCGCCTCGTCTATCATGCCACCTCCATCCCCATAGAGCCGTCTTGACCTGCCCCACCTGAACTGCAGCACCCTCACCAATTCCTCCCATGAAGGCGAGGCCAACTTGGCGCCACCAAGGAGGTTCTGCACTCACCACTTCATTTTATCTTTTATTCGATCTCATGGGGCTGTCGGTGCTCGTTACCGAGCAGCCATTGCGGGTCTCCATCGACAGCGCCGCCGTTGTCCACTTCATCCACGACGTCTCTCTCCCATGTCGTTGCTTCCTCGGCGGCCACTTAGTGCTGCTGCTCTGCTCTGCTATTGCTCTCGGTCGCGCTGCTGCTCTGCTCTTGCTCTCGTTCGTGATGCTGCTCTGCTTTTGCTCTCACTCGTGCTGCTGTTCCACGACCTCCGACAGCTACAGGAGTTGCTGCTTTAGCACTCGCTCGCGGTTCTGCTGCACGACTTGCTCTCTACTAGTGCGTTCCCCGCTCGAGCGTCTGTTGAGTTAGATCACTGCTTCTCTGCTAGTGCTCAAACGCCCTAAACATCTATTGCAATGCTCTTCTACTAGTTCAATCAGTTTCGACAATAAATTTTAGTTTCAACTGTAAAGTTGAGTTTCTTCAGTTAAGTTCAGAGTAAACAGTATTTACAGCATTTGTCGGAGTGGCCGTGGCGCGGCTGATGCGTTTTACATCTAGCACTTTTTGGTGATGCATTTTACATCATCTATTGCAGATGATATTAGAGTCCCACTTCAGATTAACGTTGTTTGTCTTGTCCTGCTTGAGCCTCGCCGCCATACACCTCACCGGAGCTGCTCCAATGACGAAACCGTCCATCACAGTGGAGCAGTACCCTCGGAGCCATTTCCAGAGGCCTCAGATCTTGTTCCCCGCCTCTGACAGTCACACCAGCATCACCGCCCTCCACGTCCAACCCAATGATGCTGAGGTCGACAAGGCTATGCCAAAGAGGTTGTACACTCGTTGCATCACTTTGTTACTCTACATTCATGTCGATCCCTCAGGGATCCTTTGCTATGGAACTACTATGGTACTACTATTCGTGCATTTGGTTAGGAGTGGAGCAAAACAAAACTGTAGGAGTTTTTTCCTTTGGTGTCTCTTTCAAAGAAAAATGGTAGGAATTTTAATATCCAGTTGGATGTCCTTTTCAAATTAATATGCATGAAGAACAGGACTAATTGCATTACTGGTATAATAAGATTCTTATTTTTTTTCATTTTCACGTGGTTTGACTTTAATTTGACCATGTTTCTCCATTCCTGTGTTCTTCCAATTCATGTGAACCAAACACCGAGGTTCACAGAAATCCTATGTTTTGAAATGCTCTATTTTGTGTTGGAAATATGCCCTAGAGGCAATAATAAATTGATTATTATTATATTTCCTTGTTCATGATAATCGTTTATTATCCATGCTAGAATTGTATTGATAGGAAACTCAGATACATGTGTGGATACATAGACAACACCATGTCCCTAGTAAGCCTCTAGTTGACTAGCTCGTTGATCAATAGATGGTTACGGTTTCCTGACCATGGACATTGGATGTCATTGATAACGGGATCACATCATTAGGAGAATGATGTGATGGACAAGACCCAATCCTAAGCTTAGCTCAAAGATCGTGTAGTTCGTATGCTAAAGCTTTTCTAATGTCAAGTATCATTTCCTTAGACCATGAGATTGTGCAACTCCCGGATACCGTAGGAGTGCTTTGGGTGTACCAAACGTCACAACGTAACTGGGTGACTATAAAGGTGCACTACGGGTATCTCCGAAAATGTCTGTTGGGTTGGCACGAATCGAGACTGGGATTTGTCACTCCGTGTAAACGGAGGGGTATCTCTGGGCCCACTCGGTAGGACATCATCATAATGTGCACAATGTGATCAAGGAGTTGATCACGGGATGATGTGTTACGGAACGAGTAAAAGAGACTTGCCGGTAACAAGATTGAACAAGGTATCGGGATACCGACGGTCGAATCTCGGGCAAGTATCGTACCGCTAGACAAAGGGAATTGTATACGGGATTGATTAAGTCCTTGACATCGTGGTTCATCCGATGAGATCATCGTGGAACATGTGGGAGCCAACATGGGTATCCAGATCCCGCTGTTGGTTATTGACCGGAGAGTCATCTCGGTCATGTCTGCATGTCTCCCGAACCCGTAGGGTCTACACACTTAAGGTTCGGTGACGCTAGGGTTATAGAGATATTAGTATGCGGTAACCCGAAAGTTGTTCGAAGTCCCGGATGAGATCCCGGATGTCACAAGGAGTTCCGGAATGGTCCGGAGGTAAAGAATTAAATATAGGAAGTGCTATTTCGGCCATCGGGACAAGTTTCGGGGTCACCGGTATTGTATCGGGACCACCGGAAGGGTCCCGGGGGTCCACCGAGTGGGGCCACCTACCCCGGGGGGCCACATGGGCTGTAGGGGGTGCGCCTTGGCCCATATGGGCCAAGGGCACCAGCCCCAAGAGGCCCATGCGCCAAGAGAAGAGAGAAAGGAAGAGTCCTAAAAGGGGAAGGCACCTCCGAGGTGCCTTGGGGAGGAGGGACTCCTCCCTGGCCGCACCCTTCCTTGGAGGAAGGGCCAAGGCTGCGCCTCCCCCCTCTCCCTTGGCCCTATATATAGTGGGGGGAAGGGAGGGCAACCATACCTAAGCCCTGGCACCTCCCTCTCCCTCCCATGACACATCTCCCTCCTCCCGCAGCGCTTGGCGAAGCCCTGTTGGAATCCCGCTACTTCCACCACCACGCCGTCGTGCTGCTGGATCTCCATCAACCTCTCCTTCCCCCTTGATGGATCAAGAAGGAGGAGACGTCGCTGCTCCGTACGTGTGTTGAACGCGGAGGTGCCGTCCGTTCGGCGCTAGGATCATCGGTGATTTGGATCACGACGAGTACGACTCCATCAACCCCGTTCTGTTGAACGCTTCCGCGCGCGATCTACAAGGGTATGTAGATCCACTCCTCCCTCATTGCTAGATGACTCCATAGATTGATCTTGGTGACACGTAGGAAAATTTTGAATTATTGCTACGTTCCCCAACAGTGGCATCATGAGCTAGGTCTATGCGTAGTTTCTATGCAAGAGTAGAACATAAAGTAGTTGTGGGCGTTGATTTTGTTCAATATGCTTACCGTTACTAGTCCAATCTTGATTCGGCGGTATTGTGGGATGAAGCAGCCCGGACCGACCTTACACGTACTCTTACGTGAGACTGGTTCCACCGACTGACATGCACTAGTTGCATAAGGTGGCTAGCGGGTGTCTGTCTCTCCCACTTTAGTCGGATCGGATTCGATGAAAAGGGTCCTTATGAAGGGTAAATAGCAATTGGCATATCACGTTGTGGTTTTTGCGTAGGTAAGAAACGTTCTTGCTAGAAACCCATAGCAGCCACGTAAAACATGCAAACAACAATTAGAGGACGTCTAACTTGTTTTTGCAGGGTATGCTATGTGATGTGATATGGCCAAAGGATGTGATGTATGATATATATATGTGATGTATGAGATGATCATGTTCTTGTAATAGGAATCACGACTTGCATGTCGATGAGTATGACAACCGGCAGGAGCCATAGGAGTTGTCTTTATTTATTTATGACCTGCGTGTCAACTTAAACGTCATGTAATTGCTTTACTTTATTGCTAAAGTGTTAACCATAGTAGTAGAAGTAATAGATGACAAGACAACTTCAAGAAGACACGATGATGGAGATCATGATGATGGAGATCATGGTGTCATGCCGGTGACAAGATGATCATGGAGCCCCAAGATGGAGATCAAAGGAGCTATATGATATTGGCCATATCATGTCACTACTATTTGATTGCATGTGATGTTTATCATGTTTTTGCATCTTGTTTGCTTAGAACGACGATAGTAAATAAGATGATCCCTCATTAAAATTTCAAGAAAGTGTTCCCCCTAACTGTGCACCGTTGCGACAGTTCGTTGTTTCGAAGCACCACGTGATGATCGGGTGTGATAGATTCTAACGTTCACATACAACGGGTGTAAGACAGATTTACACACGCAAAACACTTAGGTTGACTTGACGAGCCTAGCATGTGTACAGACATGGCCTTGGAACACAGAAGACCGAAAGGTCGAGCATGAGTCGTATGGTAGATACGATCAGCATGAAGATGTTCACCGATGTTGACTAGTCCGTCTCACGTGATGATCGGACACGGCCTAGTTGACTCAGATCATGTAATCACTTAGATGACTAGAGGGATGTCTATCTGAGTGGGAGTTCATAAGATGAACTTAATTATCCTGAACATAGTCAAAAGGTCTTCGCAAATTATGTCGTAGCTCGCGCTTCAGTTCTACTGTTTAGTTATGTTCCTAGAGAAAATTTAGTTGAAAGTTGATTATGCGGACTAGGTCCGTAAACTGAGGATTGTCCTCATTGCTTCATAGAAGGCTTATGTCCTTAATGCACCGCTCAGTGTTCTGAACCTCGAACGTCGTCTGTGGATGTTGCGAACATCTGACATACACGTTTTGATGACTACATGATAGTTCAGTGCGTAATGCTAAATGGTTTAGAATTGAGGCACCAAAGACGTTTTTGAAACATCACAGAACATATGAGATGTTCCAAGGGCTGAAATTGGGATTTCAGGCTCGTGCCCACGTCAAAAGGTATAAGACCTCCGACGATTTTCTTAGCCTACAAACTAAGGGAGAAAAGCTCAATTGTTGAGCTTGTGCTCAGATTGTCTGAGTACAACAATCGTTTGAATCGAGTGGGAGTTGATCTTCCAGATAAGATAGTGATGTTTCTCCGAAGTCATTACCACCAAGCTGCTAGAGCTTCGTGATGAACTATAATATATCAGGGACATATATGATGATCCTTGAGATATTCGCGATGTTTGACACCACAAAAGTAGAGATCAAGAAGGAGCATCAATTGTTGATGGTTGGTGAAACCACTAGTTTCAAGAAGGGCAAGGGCAAAAAGGGATGCTTCATGAAACAGCAAATCAGCTGCTGCTCTAGTGAAGAAACCCAAGGTTGAACCCAAACCCGAGACTAAGTGCTTCTGTAATAAGGGGAACAACCACTGGAGCAGAATTGCCCTAGATACTTGGTAGATGAGAAGGCTGGCAAGGTCGATAGAAGTATATTGGATATACATTGTGTTGATGTGTACTTTACTAGTAATCCTAGTAGCACCAGGGTATTACATACCGGTTCGGTTGCTAAGTGTTAGTAAACTCGAAATAAAAGGTTGCGGAATAAACGGAGACTAGCTAAAGGTGAGCTGACGATATGTGTTGGAAGTGTTTCCAGGGTTGATATGATCAAGCATCGCACGCTCCCTCTACCATCGAGATTGGTATTAAAACCTAAATAATTGTTATTTGGTGTTTGCGTTGAGCATAGACATGATTGGATTATGTCTATCGCAATACGGTTATTCATTTAAAGAGAATAATGGTTACTCTGTTTATTTGAATAATACCTTCAAATGGTCTTACACCTAAAATGAATGGTTTATTGAATCTCGATCGTAGTGATACACATGTGCATGCCAAAAGATATAAGATAGTAATGATAGTACCACCTACTTGTGGCACTGCCACGTAAGTCATATCGGTATAAAACGCATGAAGAAGCTCCATGTTGATGGATCTTTGGACTCACTCATTTTTGAAAGGATTGAGACATGCGAACCATGTTTGTTGGTAGATATGCATGAAGAAACTCTATACAGATGGATCGTTTGGACTCACTTGATTTTGAATCACTTGAGACATGCACATACCACATGGGCAAGATGACTGAAAGCCTCGTTTTCAGTAAAATGGAACTAGAAAGCAACTTGTTGGAAGTAATACATTTTGATGTGTGCAATCCAATGAGTGTTGAGGCATGTAGTGGATATCGTTATGTTCTTACTTCACAGATGATTTGAGTAGATGTTGAGTATATTTACTTGATGAATCACGAGTCTGAATTATTGAAAGGTTCAAGTAATTTCAGGGTGAAGTTGAAAGATCGTCGTGACGATAAAATATCTATGATATGATCATAGAGATGAATATCTGAATTACGAGTTTGGCGCAGAATTAAGACATTGTGGAAGTAGTTTCACAACTAATACAGCCTGGAACACCATAGTGTGATGGTGTGTACGAACATCATAATTGCACCCTATTGGATATGATGCATACCATGATGTCTCTTATCGAATTACCACAATAGTTTATGGGTTAGGCATTAGAGACAACCACATTCACTTTAAAAGGGACACCACGTAATTCCGATGAGATGACACCGTATGAACTATGGTTTAGGGAAACCTAAGCTGTCATTTCTTAAAATTTTGGGGCTGCGACGCTTGTGTGAAAAAGTTTC
Organism: Triticum dicoccoides; assembly: GCF_002162155.2. NCBI lineage: Eukaryota > Viridiplantae > Streptophyta > Magnoliopsida > Poales > Poaceae > Triticum > Triticum dicoccoides. Next base: position 2,713,964 of record NC_041390.1, on the reverse strand, counting down.
AGGTTGATAAGCTCGAACCCAAAGCGGATAAATGCATCTTCATAGGACACCCAAAATAGTTGGGTATACCTCCTATCTCAGATCCGAAAGCAATAAGGGATTGTTTCTAGAATCGGGTCCTTTCTCGAGGAAAAGTTTCTCTCAAAAGAATTGAGTGGGAGGATGGTGGAGACTTGATGAGGTTATTGAACCGTCACTACAACTGGTGTGTAGCAGGGCACTGGAAGTTGTTCCTGTGGCACCTACACCAATTGAAGTAGAAGCTTATGATAGTGATCATGAAACTTCGGATAAAGTCACTACCGTACTTCATAGGGTGACAAGGATGCGTACTGCTTCAGAGTGGTACAGTAATCCTATCTTGGAAGTCATGTTGCTAGACAACAATGAACCTACGAGCCATGGAGAAGCGATGGTGGGCCCGGATTCCGATAAATGGCTCGAGGCCATAAAATCCGAGATAGGATCCATGTATGGAAACAAAGTGTAGACTTTGACAGAACAGCTCGATGGTCGTGAGGCTGTTGAGTACAGATGGATTTTAAAAGGAAGACGACAATGATGGTAAGTATCACCATTAAGAAAGCTCGACTTGTCGTTAAGATGTTTTCCGACAAGTTCAAGGAGTTGACTACGATGAGACTTTCTCACTCGTAGCGATGCTAAGAGTCTGTTGCAATTATATTAGCGATTACTGCATTATTTATGAAATCTTGCAGATAGGATGTCAAAACATTGTTTCCTCAATGATTTTCTTGAGGAAAGGTTGTATGTGATACAACCGGAAGGTTTTGTCAATCCTGAAAGATGCTAATAAGTATGCAAAGCTCCAGCAATCCTTCTAAGGACTGGAGTAAGCATCTCGGAGTTGGAATGTATGCTTTGATGAGATGATCAAAGATTTTGGGTGTATACAAAGTTTATGAGAAACTTGTATTTCCAAAGAAGTGAGTGGGAGCACTATAGAATTTCTGATGAATATATGTTGTTGACATATTGTTGATCAGAAATGACGTAGAATTTCTGGAAAGCATATAGGGTTATTTGGAAAGTGTTTTTCAATGGAAAGCCTGGATTAAGCTACTTGAACATTGAGCATCAAGATCTATAAGGATAGATCAAAACGCTTAATGGTACTTTCAAATGAGCACATACCTTGACATGATCTTGAAGGTGTTCAAGATGGATCAGTCAAAGAAGGAGTTCTTGCCTGAGTTGTAAGGTATGAAGTTAAGACTTAAAGCTCGACCACGGCAGAAGAAAGAGGAAGGACGAAGGTCGTCCCCTATGCTTTTGTCATAGGCTCTATACGGTATGCCATGCTAAGTACCGCACCTGATGTGTGCCTTGCCACATATCTGGCAAGAGGGTACAAAGGTAATCTAGGAGTAGATCACCATATAGCGGTCTAAATTATCCTTAGAGGAATAAGGATATGTTTCTCGGTTATGGAGGTGATAAAGAGTTCGACGTAAAGAGTTACATCGATGCAAGCTTCACACCTACCCGGATAGCTCTGAGTAGAGATACCGGATACGTACAATGGAGCTACAATTTAGAATAGCTCCAAGTAGAACAGTTATTTGAAATGGCTCCAAATATAGCGTAGTAGCTGCATCTACAAGATGACATAGAGATTTGCGAAGTACATACGGATCTGAAAGATTCAGACCCGTTGACTATAACCTCTCTCACAAGCATAACATGATCAAACCCAGAACTCATCGAGTGTTAATCACATGGTAAATGTGAACTAGATCATTGACTCTAGTAAACTCTTTGGGTGTTAGTCACATGGGGATGTGACCTTGAGTGTTAATCACATATCGATGTGAACTAGATTATTGACTCTAGTGCAAGTGGGAGACTGTTGGAAATATGCCCTAGAGGCAATAATAAATTGATTATTATTATATTTCCTTGTTCATGATAATCGTTTATTATCCATGCTAGAATTGTATTGATAGGAAACTCAGATACATGTGTGGATACATAGACAACACCATGTCCCTAGTAAGCCTCTAGTTGACTAGCTCATTGATCAATAGATGGTTACGGTTTCCTGACCATGGACATTGGATGTCATTGATAACGGGATCACATCATTAGGAGAATGATGTGATGGACAAGACCCAATCCTAAGCTTAGCTCAAAGATCGTGTAGTTCGTATGCTAAAGCTTTTCTAATGTCAAGTATCATTTCCTTAGACCATGAGATTGTGTAACTCCCGGATACCGTAGGAGTGCTTTGGGTGTACCAAACGTCACAACGTAACTGGGTGACTATAAAGGTGCACTACGGGTATCTCCGAAAATGTCTGTTGGGTTGGCACGAATCGAGACTGGGGTTTGTCACTCCGTGTAAACGGAGAGGTATCTCTGGGCCCACTCGGTAGGACATCATCACAATGTGCATAATGTGATCAAGGAGTTGATCACGGGATGATGTGTTACGGAACGAGTAAAAGAGACTTGCCGGTAACGAGATTGAACAAGGTATCGGGATACCGACGATTGAATCTCGGGCAAGTATCATACCGCTAGACAAAGGGAATTGTATACGGGATAGATTAAGTCCTTGACATCGTGGTTCATCCGATGAGATCATCGTGGAACATGTGGGAGCCAACATGGGTATCCAGATCCCGCTGTTGGTTATTGACGGGAGAGTCATCTCGGTCATGTCTGCATGTCTCCCGAACCCGTAGGGTCTACACACTTAAGGTTCGGTGACGCTAGGGTTATAGAGATATTAGTATGCGGTAACCCCAAAGTTTTTCGGAGTCCCGGATGAGATCCCGGACGTCACGAGGAGTTCCGGAATGGTCCGGAGGTAAAGAATTATATATAGGAAGTGCTATTTCGGCCATCGGGACAAGTTTCGGGGTCACCGGTATTGTACCGGGACCACCGGAAGGGTCCCGGGGGTCCACCGGGTGGGGCCACCTGCCCCGGGGGGCCACATGGGCTGTAGGGGGTGTGCCTTGGCCTATATGGGCCAAGGGCACCAGCCCCAAGAGGCCCATGCGCCAAGAGAAGAGAGAAAGGAAGAGTCCTAAAAGGGGAAGGCACCTCCGAGGTGCCTTGGGGAGGAGGGACTCCTCCCTGGCCGCACCCTTCCTTGGAGGAAGGGCCAAGGCTGCGCCTCCCCCCTCTCCCTTGGCCCTATATATAGTGGGGGGAAGGGATGGCAACCATACCTAAGCCCTGGCGCCTCCCTCTCCCTCCCATGACACATCTCCCTCCTCCCTCAGCGCTTGGCGAAGCCCTGTTGGAATCCCGCTACTTCCACCACCACGCCGTCGTGCTGCTGGATCTCCATCAACCTCTCCTTCCCCCTTGCTGGATCAAGAAGGAGGAGACGTCGCTGCTCCGTACGTGTGTTGAATGTGGAGGTGCCGTCCGTTCGGCGCTAGGATCATCGGTGATTTGGATCACGACGAGTACGACTCCATCAACCCCGTTCTCTTGAACGCTTCCACGCGCGATCTACAAGGGTATGTAGATCCACTCCTCCCTCGTTGCTAGATGACTCCATAGATTGATCTTGGTGACACGTAGGAAAATTTTGAATTATTGCTACGTTCCCCAACATTTTGCACGTGCATTCCTATCCTATTCCTGTGATTTTCCTGTCCCTGCGTTTATAGAATCCTCCAATTCTAAGGATCCCTTACAGATTTACTTCATTTTCAGATAGGCGTCAAAGAAAACTCTGTGTGTTATGTCCTGCTCCTGCCGTGCCGTCATCCACCCCACCTGAGGTGCACCATTGATAGAAGCATTCACTATAGCAGAGATTCCCCCTGCAAACTTTCTTTCGCCGCCTCAGATCATCTTCCCCCGGTAGCCACGCCAACTGCATTACCATTATCGACTAGGCAGATGAACCTGAGGACTACACAGTTCCGGAAGAGAGGTTGCAGTCTTTCATGTTTGCTTACGTTATACATCGGTTATTATTACCTACTACTTTATCGTTCAAACTTGATTTTAAAATTCCGATGGGTCTCATATCGAGGCAGCAATGAATAGTATCTATCTACTATCTTGTTCATCTGGGGTCTTCTATGTGGTTCATAATGGGTGGGCAACAAACAGTAGATGATCCATTGACTATCTTTTTAAACTGAAACTATAACCTACCTGCCATCATTAGTTTTGGATCTATCCACTCGTTTGCTACCATCAATCTTGATTTGTGCATGCACCCCTTAGGCCTTACAAAATCTAACTAATTTTTTATTATGCATGTCAGTTATTGTACACAATCGTACTGGACATGCAGAGAAAAAGAGAAGACCGTTGCGTGGGAATAATTTGTCATGCAGACACCGCTCCATGGTGGGCGAAGTGCCCCCCCCCCCTCCCGCCATTCTAGATTGTATTCCAGAGGAAGATAACTGTTTAGATGGGGATTCAGAGGGAGCTGACCACTCCTATTTACCACCTGAGGTGTTTGCTCGAACCTGGCATGCTGATGTTGGTCATATCATGCATATGGCGCCTCACATTGCTTACAGTATTCATCTTATATGTCATCAGCTTAGTTTTGATTTGCTTTGTGTGAATGCCACCTATTTGGTTTCTATATCATACTCCCACCATTCCTAAATATTTATCTTTTTTGAGATTTCAACAACTGACTACATAAGGAGCAAAATGAGTGAATCTACACTCTAAAATATGTCTATATACGTCCGTATGTAGTCGTCCATTTGAAATCTCTAAAAAGACAAATATATAGGAACAGAGAGAGTATATGGGAATTATGCAATGCCATGTTTTTCAGCTAGTTATCATAAATATGAATTATGCACCGCCATGTAGCCAGGCATCATATATGTGAATTATCTCATGCCATCTTTTTTTCATTACGTATTCCATTTGTCGACAATCTATGTATATTGAACTACTCTTCACGTGTATCAGCCATTTGAGCCGGTTATGGAAAAATCGGGAGTGAAAACAAGGTCTTCAGAGCAGGCAATGGTACCTGTTGAAGCATATATCTCGATGGTTACAGGGAGCTCCTCAAAGGAGGATTCAAAGACAGATGACCAGTCATATCCCACCTGAGGTGTATGCTCTAAGTTGCAATGTTTATATTTCTCATATCATGCATATGGTGTCTTGCATTTCTTAGTTTAGACATCACATGCACAATATTGAATTCCATCTTCTTAGTTTAGAGATCATACATGCGAGTGCCAGCTGCTTAGTATATGAATCAATTATGTCAATTATATCATGCCATCATGTATACTTAGACAACATTTATGTGAATTATTTCATCCCAACCTGTTTTAGAAAGACATCATATATTTTTGTCATGTCATCCTGTTTAGATACTCATCATATGTTGAAATATGTCATTATATCATGTTAAGTTATCCATCATATATCTGAAACTGTGTCATGCTATCCTATTTAGTTAGGCATCATATATGTGAAATTGTGTCATGCTGTCCTGTTTGCTTAGACAACATATATGTGAACTACCACATCTATCTATCATACAATGTATGTACGTTCAATTTATTTTCTTGTTTATCGGCCGTTTGAATTGGAGGGGGTGATGGCAGTATCTAAGGGAGCAAAAACCCGTTCTTCACAAAAGACAGTGCTACCCGTCGATGCAGATAGAACCATGGTTGTACTACCCCACAAACTTGCCCCACCACACATAATCGAGACACTTCCAGATTGGACACCTACACCGTTGGGCAGAGAACCAGCTACACTAGTAGAAAAAGGGCCTTTTGTCTCGGTTCATAAAGGCCTTTAGTCCCGGTTCTGGAACCGGGACTAAAGGGTCGTTACTAAAGGTCCCCCCCTTTAGTCCCGGTTCTTATATGAACCGGGACTAAAGGCCCTCCACGTGGCCGCTCCTTGGAGGTCCACCTTTAGTCCCGGTTGGTAACACCAACCGGTACTAAAGGGGTTTTTTTAATTTTTTTAAAAAAATCCGATTTTCAAATTTCTAAATTATTTTAACCTCTAATCTCTAATCACCCCTCATCACTGCTCAATTTAATCTCTAATCACCCCTCATCATTCCAAATCATCTAACTTCCTGGACGGTCACCCATCGTCCCACTCCCCCAGCCTGAGCACGCTTAACTTCCGGATTCTATTCTCCATCGTTTCCAAGTCAGCACTTGTTGTTTTGCTGACAATAGTAAGATGTCAAACCTATTTACCCTCAGGAGTTTAGCTTGAGCATGAAGTCACACATTTCACTGTTTGAGTTTAAAACTATTGTTCTCAAAAACAATAATTATTTGGTAACACTAATATTTCTTGAATAAGTAGTTTGACCATTGTTTGACCACAGTTTGACCAGATTTGACCAAAATTCAAAAAAACTGAAATAATTATTTAGTAACACTAATATTCTTGAATAATTATTTAGTAACACTAATACTTCTTGAATAAGTAGTTTGACCATCGTTTGACCAGATTTAACAAATTTTTTTATAAAAACTGAAATTTGAGCATAACTTTTTTCCTTTTGGAATTTGAGGATTCTACAAATTTGCAAACAGGCCGTAGGCAGTCAAAATTGGATGCGGATTTTCGTGCTGAACATTTTGATATATTATACGTTTTTTCTGACATCGTATGCAAAAGTTATAGTTGTTTTACATTTTCCCTACACTTTCTGCAAAACATGTCCAAAATAAGTTTTTAAATTTACCTAACTAGTAGATGTAGTAACATAACTACATCTCTAAGGATTTTAACTTTTGAAGTTTTTATCATTTTCTTTTGCTTTTTACAAAACTGAAAAGGTGATACACGGGAGGGCGGTAGGATTTGAAAATTGCACCATTAGTACCGGTTCATGGCATGAACCGGTACTAAAGGTCTAACCTGTAGTACCGGTTGGTGGCATGAACCGGTACTAAAGCCTCAACCCCATTAGTACCGGTTCGTGGCACGAACCGGTACTAAAGGTCTAACCTTTAGTACCCGTTCGTGCCACGAACCGGTACTAATGGGCATCGCACCCTTTAGTCCCGGTTCGTGGCACCAACCGGGACTAAAGGTCCCATTTGAACCGGGAGTAATGCTTGTACGGTGCCCTAGCCGCTCGAACCGGGACTAATGCTCACATTAGTCCCGGTTCGTAATGCAACCGGTACTAATGCTCTTTTCTAGCTGAACCAAAGCCCCTTTTTCTACTAGTGCTACAACCCATCTAACCCCAACCACAGCGGATGGTAACCCACCTCTAGTTGACAAAGCACCATGTCCACCACAGAATACCCCCACACGAGCAGTTTGTAGAGCAACTGCAGTGCCCAAAGCACGAAGACCACCACAGCGAACCCAAACTCCACGTTTAAAGCAGAAGAGCAACTGTTCTCAGGTCAGATTCTGTAGCTATGGTCCATACTCCTTTGTTGTTGCATCACTGTATTTACTCATACCAACTACTTTCGAATATGAAGGATCCAATTGAAACTCCAATGGCGCAACAGGTATGTTTTAACTTATTTCTTTAACTGGATTGCTCTTCTAACTTCTTGCTCTATGTTGATTTTAGTTTCAGTTGTATAAACAGTTATGTTCTCATGTGATGCATATTACAATTGTTGCCAATGTTGTGTAGTTTCTTACACTTATATTCTGTCTATGCTGCTGTGTCTTCAAAATATATGAGTTGAACTTTGTCTCTATCTTGATTTGGCAACATAAACTAGAATGATATGGACTTCAGTAACCATAGTACATAGATATATGTTTGTTTCATGATTTTATCCTGTCCACCTTACTACTGAACCGATTTACCAAAATGAGTTTGGTATACTACATACTAAACCTGTGATGTGTCTGCTTGTTTCTCTTTTAGTATGCGGACAGAATATTGGGGAAGAGAACCGCACTATGCAATGGTAGAGAAAGTAATGCAGATAAGGTTCAAGATAGTGAGACAACCCTGTTGGTCTCCAAGAAAGGTGATAAAAACGATCTTGTAGGCAGTGAGAAAACCCCACAGTCCTGCGTTGATGTAGTGTTCGAGTTACTGGCCAGTACCGCTAGCACAAGCTCTTCAACCTCCCTGGCTGAATCACTTCGGCTTCTTCAGTCTCAGCTACAAGCTGAAAGTCATCAGTCAGCTGTGCTACGGCAAGAAGCCGAAGGACCGAGGAAGTCCCTGCAAAATTCAGATGCATACTTTCTTGTGCAACAGCAAGAGCTGGAGGATTTAAGCGCCAAACAAGAGAAAGTTAATAAGCTGGCTAAGCTTCTTGCTGGCATTATGGGTACCCAGGATATTGTTTCTTGAGCTCTTCTGAAGTGGTTTCAGTTCTGAACTTGTTTTGCTATAGCGTTTATTTGCACTGGTCGCCAACTTTGACGACCAGTGTATGTGATATGCTGCTTTGTTCCCTATATTTGCACCGGTAGCGAACTTTGATGCCCAGTGGATGTAATATGTGTAATAGTCGTGCTATCCGAGCGTAAGTTGCCTTCTTATTTAGTTGCTTGTTGTCTTGTTTATTTGTTTGCTTGTAGTCAGTGCAGTTCTTTTCCGCGGTTTCCTAGTGGCCGTAATAACCTATTTTTTAAAACTAGGCCATAATAACCATGAGCTGCATATTTACTGTAGTTACCATGGGCCTCCTACGCGCCGTAGAAACAACGGGTCTTCTAAGGACCGTAGAAACAATGGGCCTTCTACGGGCCGTAGCATCAATGGGCCTTCTACGTGCCGTATGATCGATAAGCCAAACATGGGCCAATAACAGACCGCATTATGGGCCGTAAACGGGCTAGATTTGGAATTGTCCGCTCATGGGCAGACAATAACGGGCCATCGTTAATCGGCCATACTGGATGACAGTATGAAAACGGCCCAACGGATTAACAGACTGCAAACAGGCCAATTGTAACCGTGGGCTGAATTTGGCCCACAAGCAGAAAAGGCCAATAACGGGCTGTAAGTAACAGAATGCTGGAAATGAGCCCAAGAATATATGGGCCCTGAGAAGGTCGAAAGATAACACGGGTTGGAAATGGCCCAATGGAATAATGGGCCGTTAATGGTTATAAAGGGGTACACTATTCATTACGGGCCGCATTCACCACGGGCCGTTAATGGGCCAACAGTTACAAATGGCCTTGTATGGGCCAAAAGACATCATGGGCCATACATGGGCCGGAAGTTACAATGGGCTGGAATCATATTGGACAGTCCAGATGAAGCTACTGGGCCTAATTCCGATAGGCCGTAATGGGCCGTGAGTTAGTGGGCCGTAAATGGCCTGTATAGGTACAGGCTTTCCGTGGGCCGGCCCATTACCTTTTGACCAAGTCAAACGGGCCGGCCTTTTCATCGGAATGGGCCTCTCTTGGATCGTGCCACGTGTCGACGTATCATAGGCGCCTCCTGTCCAATGAATGGATGACGTCTATCCCAACGGTGAGCCAACATTTGTTTCCTCCGGCCAATAAGAATTTTACATGTGAAAAATCCTCATTGGTCTGGGCTGTTAGCGGGTTCTCGGATCCAAAACCGGACCCGATAGCTTAACGGAGACCCGTTACGGTGGATGCCACGTGTCGGTCACACTTGACGAAAGCACTTCCATGATGCGCGATTTATCGTCATGGAAGTGGACACTTCTGTGATGATAATTTTGGTAATGTCATGAAACATTTCTATGACAACATAGGTATGACTATCTTGATTCTGTCATAAAATCGTCATGGATGTACATGCATGACAGAAAACGTGACCTATTGTGACAAACACGTATCATCACGGAAGTGTCTTTTTTTATAGTGTAATTAGATGAACCCTAGCTAGGTACTTAAGCACCCATTGATGAACCCTAGGAATTTTTCCTAAAAACTACTTAAGAATCTACAACTACTGCCCTAATTAACATCTAGTTTAAAATTATATTTACTTAACTACATTGGGTGCACAACAATTATATAACTACTTAAGCATCTACAAGTACTAGCTAATTTGGTGAATCCTAACTAATTAGGTGAACCCTAGCTAGTTTGATGAACCCTAAAAGTTGATCAACCCTAGGAACCCTAGCTAGGCATAGGTAGGGGAGGAGGAGGAGGTGTAGGCATGCTCACCTTGGGCGCCGACGGAGTTAGGGAGCGGGAGGAGGCAGAGCGGCCGAGGGAGGGGCACACGACGTCGAGGTCGGGGTCGGGGCTCGGGCGCTCGGCAGAGGGCGTGCACCAGACGGCTACCAAAGGCAGCAGAGGGTGTGTAGAGGGCGACGGGAGAGCATGCGGCGACCGATGGTGATGTAGGGCGACGACGGCAGCAACATCAGATCGAGGAGGGGTTCACTACTAGGGAAAAGGCTAGTAGCAGCGCGGGTTTTAGACCTATCAGTAGTGCGGGGTGGTACGCTACTGATAAGGCGCTACAGCTAACGAATAGCAGTAGCGTGCCTCCACCCACGCTACGGCTAAATCGACTTAGTAGCAGCGAGTTCCAGGAGGAGCGCTGCTGGTAATTAGTAGTAGCGCTTCTCTCTGCCCGCGCTGCTACTATTATTTCGTATTTTATTTCTTTTTTATTTCTTGTTGTATTCGTACACCTTTACACAAATTTTCATACAACAGGAATTTACAAATTGTTTTTACATCATAATGAGTTATTACATCACGGGGTGAAAGAACTGTGTGGACTAGTTTCAAGTGGACGGACATCCACTTGAAACTAATCCGCGGTTCTTTCACCCAATGATATAATAAATATCATCATCATCATATCATTAACAACTTATCATCATCATCATCACATCATTGGTCACTAGTCGTAATCACAAGTACTCCTGACATCTTCAACTCTAACACATTGTATGACATAATAAACATATTGTACCTCATAGGACTTACAACATTCTCTTAGGACCTACTATATTCTCTAAGGTAAAATAGCAAAAAACAAGATAGCCCCTCGCTCTCCATTATGGAGAATGCAGATTATCCTGTCTCCAATTCTTGCCTTTCGCTTAATGTTGCTTCCAAGAACCTCCTTACGAATGTCCAAACATTTTTCCACTCTTTGATTAGCATGTGTTCACCGGTTTCAGAAATTCGATATGCATAGGTGAGATCCGTAGGATGACCTGGCTGTAGGTTCAGAACTTCAAGGCGACCATTGTAATACATCAAATGAGGCACACAATCCATCGGGATTTTCTGTTGAAAAACATAGTAATAACTTCGTAGTTAGCAATAATGTACTAGTTTTAGAAGTATGCAAAAGATGCACGGATGTCGTAATAGTAAAATATCTTACCAGGGTATCTTCATAGAAGTTATCGTGGTTCAACACGTGCACTAGTGGCACGTATTCACCATAATTTGGAGGAGTTCGATAATAGGTATTGTAACTCTCAAAAAAGTACAATAAGCAATCAGATGATTTTTCTCCTTATAAGTTAATTCGGAGCCATCAGTGTAGTGGGTTTTGTCTACCATCCTGTACACATTCTTTGAAGATTCAAAATAAGCTGTCAATGGAAATAAGCTGTCAACTATTTTAAAATAAACAATATAAATTAGTTAATAACTATGTTTGAGAAACTCACATTGCGGTAGAATGGGAAGCATATCAACAAGGACCCAAATGCCCATATTGTCTTGCTTGATGTCAGGATGACCAAGATCCATGGTGACAATCATACCCTCATAAAAATCATACATTTTGCAAAGTGCTTCCCAATTTTGACAACCAAAATGGGTTACGCTCTGAGAATTATATAGATTTACTTCAAAATCGATATCATGATGGGTCCTTAGGTGCATTTTCTTTGTTTGAAAATTTTCATGGTCTTCAAAACCCATCCTCTCCAAGACATAGCGTCTTGCATGGCATCGGATAAGCTAGTCGAATTGTAAAAGATGAAAATTAGACGTTGAAATAGTTGAAGTCATGCTTAATTACGAAAAAAACACTTGTCGTTGTTGCGTACCGTTTCAACATCGAAGGTCTCCTCGAGCTTAATGCTGAAGCGCCGATCTTCGTCCAGCTCAACGAACCTGTCGTACATACCTCGATCGTCGTGGCACCAGCTGCACTCCCCCGGGAGACTGTCGTCGTCCGAGTACGACATTTCCTACGTTCATAATTCAAAGATTAAACTTGTACAATTAAATATATGTACTAAAAAACCTAAATTAGATCATTATTTTTCAAAGAAAATTCAGGCCACTCGATATTTCCCACATATTCTAGCACAAGTCATGCCAGAATTCACGGAAAAATCCGGCATGACCTTTGCTAAAAAAAGGACATATCGAGCGCCTGAAATTTGCCGGAACGGAAATTAATCAACACTCTGGCAAAACATAGGCCACTCGGAGGTGTAACCAAAACATGAAATAATTGCTTAAACTAAAAAGTAACACCAAATATGGCATGTTCAACTAGTTCTATTAATTCAACTAGTTCTTACTAAATATAAACTTAGTATAAAAAGAAAAAAAACTAGTTCTTTCTAAAAATGAAGTAGTTCAACTAGTTATTAATTTACTTACTATACTAGTTCAACTAAAACTTAACTAGTTCAACTAAAACTAAACTAGTTCTATTAATTCAACTAGTTCTTACTAAATATAAACTTACTATAAATAGAAAGAAACTAGCACATCTACTACTACTAATTAACATCTAACTACTACATCTACTACTAATTAACATGTACTACTGCTAATTATACATCTACTACTAATTAACATCTATCCACTACTTCTAAAAATCATTATCTATGAACCCTAAATTAGCATCTACTACTACTAAAATCATCTACTAACTAAGCAAAGAGAGAGGGGGTTGGGGAGGGGTGGGAGGCTTATAGAGGGAGAGACGATGGCGGGGAGGTGCTCGGCGACGGAGGGGCGGCGAGGGCGGGCTCGGGATTGGGAGGGCGGCGGTCCTGGGCGGCGGGCTCGGTCGAGGGCGGCGGCGGTGAGGTCGAGGGCGGCGACAGTGTGGTCGAGAGCGGCGGCGGTGAGGTTGAGGGCGAGCGGCGGCGGCGGCGGTGAGGGCGCAGGCGCGCTCGGGCTCGGGCAGCGGCGACAGGGAGTAGGGGAACAGGCCGGTGGTGGGGGGAAAGGAGGACTTAGCGAAATTTTGATGCGGGGGGTGGTTAACTCGAACTAGTAGTAGCGCACGTACAGAAAACGCGCTATAGCTAACTTATCTACAGCGCGTTTTGGGAAAAACCGCTACTGCTAATGGAAGCAGTTAATTCTTTTGTTTAGTAAAAACATCAAAAATATACATTGGTCATCATTGATCTTTTTGTGTATAATCTAAATAGTCAACATGAATCCTCACTGTACCTGTATAGGCACAGGCGAGGATTCATATTGCAACCACAAATCATACACATATAGTTCAATGAAGACCAAGTGCTCGAGATAGGTTGAGAAGCAACATATTTAAGGTGGTAAACACCTTGTTTGCTTAGCAGTATGGGACGAAACTTAATTAGTTGCGGTCATACTTACCAGCAACGAGTTTTGAGCAAAACCGTTGCTACTAAGTTCTTTAGCAGTAGCGCGTCCACGGGAAGGGCGCTACTACTATATCTAGCCTGGAGGCAACACCGTGGCAATTATAATAGTAGCGCTCTTTTCACCTAGAGCGCTACTGCTAGTCAGTCATTAGCAACGCTCTTTTCTAAAGCTCATTGCTGCTAATTAGCAGTAGCGTCTGTTTTTATACCGCGCTGCTGCTAAGATTCTGTGTATAAGGTTTTCC
>NC_041390.1:2696560-2699839 GCF_002162155.2 Triticum dicoccoides | reverse complement strand
CGGGAAAAGCACTATAGATAACTTAGCTATAGGGCTGACTTCAAAACGCGGTATTGCTATAGGCAGTACCTATTTATTTCCCATTTTCTTTTCCTTTTTTCGTTTTCCTTTTACTTTTCTTTTCTTTTTTCCTTTCTCTTTCATTTAAGGAAATTATCTATAGCGGGTTACAAGGAACGCGCTACTACTATATTAGCTATAGCGCTTGTTCTGAAAGCACGCTACTGCTACGCCTTTCTCCTTTATTTTTATTTTTCTTTTATTCTCCTTCACATTTATTTTCGTTTCCCATTTTTCTATTTTTTTTTATTTTCATTTACTTTTCTATATTTTTTTCATTTTATTTTCTTTCCATTAGCAGTAGGGTTTTTCTCAGAAAACACGCTGCTACAACCAACTTAGCAGCAGCGCGCTTTATATAAGCTCGCTACTACTATTCCTAGCCCGTCGAGAACAGTGTGCGAATTGTAGTAGTAGCGCTTCCTCCTGCAGACGCGCTACTGCTATAACCTTAGCTGTAGCGCGTTTTGTGACCAGGCGCTACTGGTAAATAGGAGTAGCGCTTCTTTTTGACTGGCGCTAGTGATAAGCTTCTCTGTATAAGGTTTTCCTAGTAGTGGATATTTCGCTCAACCACAATTAATTTTGACGGGTCCATTTGACACGTGTATTAATTCAATTAAATTGGTACTTTTCCAAAACAATGTTACCCATTAACTTATATGTAAATCAAATCACTACTTACCAAAACAACAACTATTCTCTACGCCCCCATCAATGCTCCCATCCCACCAATCCCACAGATGTGCTTTAGCATATCTAGGGCACATCTAGATGTGCATTATTTATTGTACATCTAAATGAGTGAATCAAGTATAAAGAAAAAAATACACACACGAATCTCAACGTAAGATCAATGACATAGGACTTAGATGTGCAATACTTATGGCACATCTAGATGTACTTTAGCAAAACTGTTTTTCTAACTACTGTCATCTGTCCGGGTTCTTTTACCTCGCACACTCAGATATCCATGTCACGCATGGATTGGCAAGCGATTTCTTTCCTTCTCCCTTCTCGTATGCAATGCACAACCCTGTGATCTCCTTGATTACGTGCCGTGCATGCACCTGATTCTTTTGCATCAGAAACTCCCTAATGTTCTGTGCCTCGATGGAAACAGGCTGGGACAGGACTCATCAGAAGGACACGACCTTGCGATCTCAATCGAGGGCGGAAAATGCCGTCCAGCGGGCTTGCGACCACCCTACTGAATAACACCCTCACGCACGGCGCCGACCGGGACCTGCCTCTTCCGTGCCACTCGGCCGCTATATACGCTCGGATGCCGAACCAGGCCTTGCCCTCTGACATGGCTCATCCGGATCCACGCTGGTGCAGGAGCAGAGAAGAGATGTAGTACGACATGTTCTCCGCCCCTCGCCAGATCCGTGCGTCCCATCCGACGACGGGGCGGCTGACCTCCTCGTCTCTGAACCGGTGAACCGACTGGATGCGTCGTGCATCTGCAGGTCCAGGATGTTGATCCATCGGCATCAGGATGCGGATGGTGGTGCTCCAGGGCCGCATCATGAATTTGACGTCGTGCATCTTCATAAACTCGCGGGCGGCGTCTGTTGACGATGGCCGGGCCTGTCCTCGCCAAGCCTGAGGTGCATAAGGGGCGCGTCCAGCCGACGGGCAATGTCGACCATGGCTTGGTACAACGGCGGGTTGCACATTAGGTGGTGGAGAATCACCGGTAGCACCACATTCTGTTGCTCCTTCGGTACGTCCACATGGACCACGTTCTTCACCGGGTTGTCAATCATGGGCGTCAACCCGCGAATTCTCAAGTTTTGCAGCCATGTGGTTAACACTCATTCTTGTTTTCATCATACCATGGAACGTATGTTTTTTATTCGAATGGGTAGTGGATTCGCCCGCGGGGGAATATATCAGTATTGTGTCTATTTTGCGAAGTTTGTTTCACAGAACTGAAACTGACTTTTCAGTCCTTGTGTATTTATAGATAAATTTGTCAAATACTGATATTCAAAATACTCGTCTTCAACATGTTGCAGCGAGAAAATGCAAGACACTGGTGCGCTGATTTGGTTCTCGCTCTCATAGTGAATGGAAATGTTAGAACAAGGATGTGCTGATCTGTTCGACTATCATGATCGGACATCTATACCTTCTAATAAAAGGAATATTGATGGCTTTATGAAATTCTAAGAAATCTCCACTGGATAACCATGTACAACAAGCTACCACACCCACCACATATGAATATCAGTTCTGAAACATTGTTCCTATCTTGGTACAAAAATTGACATGCAACTTTTATAAATTAATTTTTATCTTGATATAAAAATATATGGATCCCTTACTTCATATATTTATGGAATTTCCTAACACTCTACAATAGAAATTGAGCACTTTGCGGCATCATGATATGCAAGGATTTGTACTATATAATATATGTGAGAAGATTGGTGGATGTGCCAGCTTGTTGGAATTTTAGTAGGGATAAATTAGCACCCCGAAATAACTTCGCTAGCATCACATAGTGATACATCCTTCACATGCAACGGGTCGGAGTGGATTAACGAAATTAGTACGAATGAGTTGAAGAACTATTGTAGCATGTCAATGTCATACTCAAATTTGTTGTAAGCATCAATGCAGAGAGAGAGAGAGAGAGAGAGAGAGAGAGAGAGAGAAAGAGAGGGAAAGGGGAAGAGGGAGCGAGAGAGAGTGAGGATTGGTTTTGGATGGCAGAAGAAGAGAAGTGATTTAGAGTAAAAAATAATAATGTGTCTTATATGTTAAACATAATTAGTGTTCACCCGCTAGAATTATTATGCCCCCGTTGCAACATGATACATTATATAAAAAAACTAGAAAAATTGTTTTTCCTAAAAAAATAGCACAGTGCAAAGGACATATGCATCAATATAATCGCCTGCGCTACGTCTGTTCCCAGCTGCCTCTGAGTGAATGGTTCTCCGCATCTAGGCCTTCAAGAAATTCGGTACGATGGTGTGCATTCCTTGGCACCAGTAATTGTCCTCGGATGCCTTGGGGGAGAGGATGAGGCACGTGGCGCCATAGAGAGGAGGGGAGATGATTGTGAGAGGAAGGTGTCGGCTGAATTTCATGTGTCGAGGGGATACGAGAGTGAGAAGCCGTGGCGGGAAGAGATGGAGGCAGAGAAACCGTTGTGGGGAGAGCAAGCCGGGGGAATGATATGTTAGTGTGAGTGGTGTGCCATTC
>NC_041390.1:2687342-2696124 GCF_002162155.2 Triticum dicoccoides | reverse complement strand
GAGAGAGAGAGAGAGAGAGAGAGAATTGGTGTTTTCTTTAGGAAAAACTAGTTGTTTTCTATGATAAAAATGTCACAGTTTTTTATATAGTGAAAAAAATCACATAGCCTACCAAGTTATTTCTATAGAATCATTACAACAAGTGATTTTACCGGTGCAGTTTATGAAAATTGGGATGCAACAGACTCTACTGAAAAGCACGATGCCACCCACTCCGAATAAAAACGGACACATGCTTGCATCTAGCGGTTGACCAATGAATATATATTTATATAATAATATATTTATTTAATATGTGCTTATAAGTTTGCATTTTGTAGATCAGAGATAAAAACTGATGCCTTCACATGATGTGTTGAAATTGATTGACAAGTCACTGCATAACTATCATGGTTTGGACTAAAAAATCATCAAATATTTTATCTCTCTCTCTCTCTCTCTGTGTGTGTGTGTGTGTTGCACATGATAATACAAAAGGTGTATTTTTCTATATTTTTATTTTTGTAGAGTAGAGAAAGATGGAGATGGATTATGCTGACGTCAAAAAGTAATCCACCGTTAAAAATAATCCATCGATAAAGGACCGAGACGATATTAATGGAGCCAAAAATTCACCAAGATTTATAAAAAATACACATATCATCAAATATTAACAGAAAAAAATAACTAAAAGGCACGTGGCAACGCATGAGCATTTTACTAGTAAACAGCAAAATTGCAGATCATCTGATATATCCTAAATATGTTATGTTGAGTAGTACTGTTTCTAAAACATACAGGCTTAATCATTAAATGTGTTTTTTCTGTATATAATTTACCATATTGTAAACTATTTCAAAGGAACCGGCCAACTCTGATTCAAGGCAACTGATATTTACTCCATAGGAAGCGTAGGCGTTGTGCTAGTTTTAAGTACAAGGGTGGAAAGATAGTAAATTAAACGATATGTTATGATAAAAATAAAACCTAAATAAAAAGTTATCGCGACAACATCTTCTCGAATATTGTTTCTTACTCATCCATTCATCGGTTCCTATGAGGTGCAAAATTGTATTTTTCAGCTGACAGTTGAGACACATCTCTATGGACTGTTGCAAATCCAGATAGTTGCTAAACGAATTCAAATGAAACATCTATTTACAGGAATTCCATGCAACAACCCATTTAGTTAAAGCTTTCCACAGGATAATGTAAAACCACCAATAGCATATCGTTCAATGAGAATAATTTTAAGACATAGGTAAGTTAGATTTAACCAAACATATAATGAAGAAGTAACACATTAATGTTCTGTAAACTTAGCTAGATAAATATGTAAAAGACAGATGGATGGCACTGACAAAGCAGAATCTTGTAAGCATAGTTTGATCATGGATCATATAACTAAACCGCTTGGTAGATATAACTAAACCTCCTAATGTTGTTGTGCCCTTCCGTCTCATCCTGGCCTCCCGAAGAATCCAAGGAGGGATCGTCTTCCAAGAATGGCTGACGGATCCGTGGAGGAAGAGCGCCGTATGGAACGGTGCAGGCTTGGAGGAGCTTGGCGCCAAAGCTGTTGGGGTCATTAGAGTCGGTGACTGTGGTCCCGCTAGAATCCTTCCTTGCCTCTGCCCACAATTCCTTGGCCCGCGCCTGGGACTCCGCCCTTCTGATATAGTAGTCCTCATCCACCTCCACGTAGCCCCTGGTCCGATACTCCTCCCTCCAGTCCTCCTCTTCACCTTCATCATCATCATCATCATCATCAGGCCCAGGCTATCTGCGCCCCTTCATCAGTTGGATAGAGGTGCTTAGACGGCGGCTTTAGTCTTACTGTTGTATTACTTTGTAAGGTCTTGTGAGAATAATTAATAAAATGGCCGTATGCATCGCCCAGATGCAGAGGCCGGGGGTCATCCTCCTTTTCTAAAAAAAATCATCATCATCATCTTCTACACAAGACTCTTCCTTCCCTCCTTCATCATCGTTAACATGACCATCATCATGCTCATCATCATTATCTTCCCCAGAAGGCTCCTCTTCGGTAAGGTTCCCGCTCCCTATCTCGTCGGAGATATGGTTCTGGGCCCGTCGATGGTCGATACTGCACTTTAGGAGCAGGGTCTGCATGATGTCATCATAGTCCAACCGGATCTTGCCACGCACACGGAGGTGCAGATCGATGACGTCGTCGGAGGAGAGCTTGGCGGCCCACGCGCGGGAGAGGCCGCGGCACCGGTGGAAGTCCCTTGGCGGCAGCCGCACGAAGATTGCCTCCAGCGCAAGGTCGGGAAGGAGCGACGCCTCATCACCCATGGTCCACTGGATCGACGACGACGATACTTTGATCGACAATTCTTTTCTGCTCAAAGATAGATCGATTTTGCGCGCACGTACGCGTTGAGACAGATGAGATTGACCCCTCTCACCTCTCGCTATATATGTAGTAGAAGAAAAGTACGCACGTATATATCGGAAGTAGGATGGAACTGGAGATTGATTATTGCCGTACGTGACCAACGTGGTCACGGTCGGACAAGGAAACCAACGGACGTACACGGCTGAAACGCTTTCCCCTACAAGGGTTAGAACCGACTTCATAACCCCGGCAAACGCTCACTGCTACCACACATATTTCCCGTTCAATATATCGTAGAGCTACGATTGTGTTTGATTTCGGTGGCAGTACAATGTCTTGAGTGTCCTATCCTAGAACTAGTAGGAGTACTTGTTTTCTTATTAGGGCACACGTGCATATTAGGGAAACGATTCTATATGGAGAACCAGCCGAGCATTCGGCCGGTCTCTCATGCGTTCCATCGCAGGAGATCATACGTGTCGACATGAACGGCTGATCACTTGGCGCTGGGGCCCACGCACCACGCCTCCCCTCCCCTGCCTTATCTTTTCATACTCTAGAATAATCTGGGTAGGGGGCAGCTTATTTTAGAAGTCCAAAAAAGCCACCAATCCATAGAATTTGTAGCATATGACACAAGGAGAGCCCAACCCATGGATAGGGGAGTGTGCCTCTTTCTTTTTACTTATCAACTTTTGTAAGGGAAACATGATGATACATTTTATTTCAAAACTGTTCTTCCACACACATCGACCGATCGTGCATTGTATAGTTCGTCGAACAAATTCAGATCCGATAGATGCGATGGGTGAGAAAGAAGAGCTAGCTAAAGTTCAAGCCTTCAAGGAGAGGCTGCTCCGGGTGCCAGAGCCAAGGGGGCACTCCTTCTTGCAAATCTTCATCGTTGCATAGCAATATGCATCACCTGCCAAGCAGCAGTAGCACTGCGGTATGTCGAGTTTGCAGAATGACCAGTTTTTCTTGTAGGCGCACAGCCCATTGGGCAAATGAATCCTGTTGTCGCCCCCGCCGTCGATGATCCGGCCTGAATGAAAACAGATGCTAACATAAAATTGAAACAAGGGTGATCGATCCATGATTAACAAAGAAACAACAAAAGCATGCATTGAAAATGTGGATCTTACATCGTGCATTGGTGGCAAGGAGGAGGCAGACGGTGAGAAGGAGCGCAACCACGCGGATGCGGGTCATGTGTTTGCTCATCGTGTGTTTGTGTTTGCTGATGTTAGTGAAGTGATCAGATCGATGGATTGAAGCATTGGCTTATAGGCGTATGTATGTATGTATGTATGTATGTACCAATATAAAAAGAACCAGATGGGTAGATCCAACAAATCCCACTCGTCAAACCATGTCAATCCAACGACCTATATTCCTCCAATAGCAAACGCTCAACATATTTAACTTGTAATTAATAGCATACCAAATATTAACACCTACATTAACTATGTAATTAATATCCTACCTAATATCTACATGCAATTGAATTTTTCCGTAATATCAACGTGCATTGCACTTGCTCATTTACTAGTCTTAGAAGTTACAATCATCCTCGGGTAAAAAAATAAAGCTACAATCGTTCTGAATCTAGTACGCTGATGAGCGGCAGTGGCAAGAACCTGGAGTGGGCATGGATGGCTTGTATAGGATTATAAATTTTCTACTATCCTTAAAAGACAAGCAGAATAGAATGGTACCGTATATATACAAGCAGAATAGAATTTCCACCTTTTTCAAACATGAAATTCTAAAATATTTTCCCGTGTTTGACAAAGATTCCACAATGTAAAAATTAGTCAGGTGGTTCTAAAAAATTCTGTGATTTAAAAGTGTTCACATGTTTTTCAAAAAAAGAATGTTCTTGCATTTCAAATATATATACTCCCTCCGTTCCCTATAAGACCTTTTAGTTTTTTCTTGATTCGTATGCATCTAGACACATTTTAGTATGTATGTTCACTCATTTTAGTATATATGTTGTCAATAATTTAAAATAGCTACGAAGGGAGTATAATTTAGAAGTTAGTGGGAGTATGACTGTATGAGGTATGGTGTATAGTTGTGTGCAGGGTATGGGCGGCCCTCATGGCCTCCCTTGTGGCCTGCTTGACGAGAGTAGTATGAAAAGTTTGTAAGTATTTCCTTACGCTAGCAGGATTCAGTGACAAGTGCGTCATGCAGTGACCGAGATTATCACCTTGGGATTGACCATGTTTGAATGCAATGCGATCAAATGTATGTTGTGGCCATTGTTGGTGAGGCGGGAAGGAGCATAAGTGGGAACAAGGGTGGGGGTGGCGTGTTGAAATAATGGGCATGGATCAGTTGAATGTCTTAAACACTGCTTATTGTGTTAAAGGCATGCAATTTTTTTCTCCCATTGCTAGACAACGTGTGTATTGCCATATATGATACCAAAGTACAAATCATTTTACAGTCTATGGTTCATGAGCACTCCTTTTTTCCTTATGTCACCCGTGAACAAAGTTTTCCCAACAAAGTTAGCCCATTGATATAATTCGTCTCCTCCTCGATGTTCCCAAAACAAAGTTAGACCATCTATTCACCGACGATCTTCAGTACTTCACGTGGTGGATCGCAAGTAGGTTCCCTATATTCCAATCAATCGGATGATTGGAAGACAAGGTATAGGAATGGCAACATGGTTCTTGGCTTACCGCTTCAAAGATGTGTCGCACCAATTCTATGATGCCATGACTGTCACACCTGACTACCACATCCTCTCTTGGAAGACATCGGTGGCCGAAGACTCTCCCTTGTTCCAACCATCATCCCTTCCCCCCTGCGCCCCCGGTACAAAACAAGTGGTAGCAAAAAAAGGAGCAACCATAAGCACGATCCTCGCCCATGTTCCTGCCACTTCACCGTCCACCCCTGGTCTGGTCGACGGTGGTGCAAAACAAGTGGCACCAAACAAAAGGAGGTGGGTTTGACCGGCATTGTCTTGGGGACGAACCACATGGATGGAGCCTCCTCCTCTACCCAACCATTGTGATGACACCCTTTGTCCCATAGTAACCCCATCGCAAAAGTGGGCAGTAGTTGGTCGCCGAGCTCGTCAAGGTCGCATGCTTGCGGAGAAAAGTGGTCGTGCGCCTCCAGGCTGACGTGACCTCCTTTGAACAAGAAATAGCTCGGGGACGTGGTTGAAGGTGAGGTAGATGGGGCTGGAGCCAAAGGGAGGTGGATGAGAGGGAAGCAGATATTCATGACGGTGACAACAAAAATCATAACGGTATAGTACATGCCTAATGGGCGCCTGCGTGTAGTACATGCCACAAACTACCATTCAAATTGAGTAGTCGACAAGTACACATGTGGATGCCCATCCTCACCTCAAGTAATTCACATCTTCTCTATTTGTAAAATTCGGTACATAAGACACTAAGCACACCATTTGATATGTCCTAAATATGTTATGTTGAGTAGTGTTTCCGAAACATAGACTCAGGGATTGTTCAGAATTTCACCAGCTCCACAAAATTCTTGAAGCTGCGGAGCCACGAAATAGCTGCTCCACAATTTTCCACTATAACTCCACCAACTCCGTGAGTGGAGTTGTGGAGTGAAGGTGCTCTGAACAGGGCCTTAATCATTAGATATGTTATTTCCATATATAAAAAGGGAATTGTTTGTTTTCAGCCGGATGTAAACATTCTCACGCCAGCCGCCTTCTACTCATGACACGTGTCTCCTACTCATGTAGCGAGTCAAACTAGAAACCCGTGCGTGCGGTTGGATTCGTAGCTTGGCCACTAGTAGTATTAATTAATTGTGATTAATCGCTCGAACTATCCAGGTAACTGATGCATGCTACTAGTACCATGTTATACTAAACCAAGCGATCGATCCAGCAAACTGCATGCAGCATCGCCGGAGCATTCTGTAAACATGTGTTGCTGCAAACAGCGTGCTTCCAACGGGTGCTACGACGTTGGCTGCTCCGGCGATGTTGTGACGACGTGCTTCGACGACAATGAAGGTGCAGGGATGGTGGCCCGGTTGCTCCATGTGCTTCGACAGATGTTGTGATGGCGTCTCAGCTGCTCCGGTGATGCTGTGATGCATGCTTCACGGCGTATGTGCATCGACGGCCATGACGACGAGGCGTACATGCTGCGACGGCGTCGATGGCTGCGGCGATGCTTTGGCGGTTGGGGTTGCGATGCGTGATTCGACGGCGATGATGTGATGCGTGCCTCAACGGTGTACGTGCCATGACATCGTTGACGGGTGCGGCGACGCATCGACGGCCTCGACGGCGAGCCGTAGGTGCTGCAATGGAGTCTATGTCCACGGCGATGCTTTGACGGCCATGGCAACATTGCTTCGACGGCCACGACGGCGAGGTGTACGTGCTATGATGGAGTCGATGGCCGCGGCGATGCTTTGACGGCCATATCAACATTGCTTCGACGGCCACGACGGCGAGGTGTACGTGCTGCGATGGAGTCGACGGCCGCGGCGATGCTTCGACGGCCATGTCAACATTGCTACAGCAACCACGACGTCGACAACTGTCCTGCGACGCATGCTTCGACGGCCATAACAACAATGTTTTTGACGGCCATGACGTCGACAACCCTCGACGCTGCGATGCGTGCTTCAATGGCCATGGTGATGCTTGCACCGCCACGACGACGAGGTGTATGTGCTGCAACTGTGTTGGCGGACATGGTTGTGCTTCGACGACCATGATGATAAGGCGTGTTGCGACAGCGTAGGCGGCCACGGCAATGCATCGACGGCCACAACATCAACAGCATCGTCGATTTTAACCGATGATGCTATCGTGACGGTAGAGCTGTGAGCCGTAGCCCCGCGATGTTGCAGGTAGTGCAGCGATGCAGACAATGACGCTTCAAATTATGTCGTGAGACGACCCACCGACAATGTTGTCACTGCGAGCTCATGAACAGTACTGATAGTCGGCGGCAAAGCTAGAACGGCCAGGCTGGGTGATGTTGCCACTGTGGCCGACCGGGTGCTACGCGTGTGGGCGAAGGTGCCACGATGACGTGCGACAGCACTGCGATTGCCATCGATGCTTTTCAAGCATTCCGTGAGGCTGCAATGTTTTGTAAAGGAGCGGATGTGTGAGGCGAACTAGGCAAATCAATCAACGGTTACACGCATCGCAATCTAACGGCCATCAAGCCGGCCGCAGCTTGGCCCGCTACAGCCAGATGACGTGTAGCATGCGCCATATAAAAAACATACCGTGCATGCTTTCTCTGTCAAAGAAAACATACCATGTTTACTACGCAAAAAACCGCAGCAAAAGATGAAAAAAAGTAATGCAAAATAGCACATATTATATACTAGTTCTCTTTCAGTATATTCCTACCCTAAATACTTCATCCCTTAATTAAAGGAAAAGTCTTAGTTTCAACAGACTGATATCTCTTTTTCCTTAAGCCGTGTCGTTGGCCTGACACGTGTCCGGTGGACCGAAGCGCTGCTTCCGCCCTCGTCCTTATCCCCTCCCTTGTTATCGCACGTGATCCGTCTTCTTCCCCAGCGCGGCGACTCTCTCCTCTCTCTCACCCCCTCCCCCGACGGGCTCAGCCACTCCTCCTACTGCAACTCCCTGGGAGCATATACCTCCTTTTCCCTTTCCTCCCAACATCTTTCGGTCCTCCCTCATGCGGGACGCTTCCTGATCTTGGTCTTCAACGTTGGCCATGAGCTGCTGCGAGCTCTCCTCTGGCGTAGCTGCTGTGATATCTCCCGGACGCAGCCGCTGCAACGTCTGGGCAGTGCGGGGCAGCTTGGCCATGCTCGGTGATGCATAGCTGAAGGCTGGTGGGTGCCTACTACGAGCGGGGGTGCAAGGTCGGGTGCTCGCGGCGCTGCATCGAGGTCACCGTCGTTCACTTCGAGCGGTGCGAAGTGTGGGCCGTGGGAAATGCCTCTACTGCGAACCCACCAGCAACGTGCCTTGCTCCATCAATCGTTGGCGTACTCAGTGCTGCGACACACCACCCATTGGCGGCTGCCGGTGCTGCAACAAAGCATCGCCAGCGGCCGCCGGAGCATCACCAATGCGGCAATGAAGCTTCGTCGGGCTGGCGAAACCTCACGGGGTGCTGCAATGGAGCATCGCCGGTGCTGTGTTGGAGCACTGCCGGGCCGCGGGAGCATCGCCCGTGCTGCGACGAAGAATCATCGTTGTTGTGTTGGAGTATTGCCGGGCCGCCGGAGCATCGTCCGTGCTACAACGAAGCATCTTGGAGCATTGCCGTCCCGCCAGAGCATCGCCGGTGCTGCAACGAAGCATCACCCGTGTTGTGTTGGATCATTGCCGGCCCGCCGGAACATCATCGGTGCGGCAACGAAGCATCGCCGGTGTTGTGTTGGATCATTGCCGGCCCGCCGGAGCATCATCGGTGCCGCAAC
>NC_041390.1:2684448-2686934 GCF_002162155.2 Triticum dicoccoides | reverse complement strand
GGTGCTGCAATGAAGCATCACCCGTGTTGTGTTCGATCATTGTCGGCCCTCCGGAGCATCGTTGGTACTGCAGCGAAGCATCACCAGTGTTGTGTTGGATCATTGCCGGGCCGCGAGAGCATCTTCAGTGTTGTAACGAAGAATCACCGGTGTTGTGCTAGAGCATTGCCGGGCCGCCGGAGCATCGCCGGTGCTGACGAAGAATCACCGGTGTTGCGCTGGAGCATTGTCAGGCCGCCAGAGCATCGCTGGTGCTGCAACAAAGCATGATTGGTGTTGTGTTGGAGCTTTGCCAGGCCGCTGGAGCATCGCCGGTGCTGCAATGAAGCATCACCGGTGGTGTATTGAAGCATTGCTGAGTCGCGCGGAGCGTCCGCCTATGTAAGGGATGGTCGCAGCGGCGTCGTTGCTGCAACCCGGCGAAGCAGCCGTGGCCGTGCATGGCAAGCTCGTCCGCGTTTTGCTCTGAGATGATCAGTGACGGGGCTGCTGCAACCTAGGAAACGCGGATTTTTAGTTAGTATTTGTAGTGATGGCTGGCTGGAGTCGCTGTGCGAGAGAGAAATAGGCATATTGGGACGGAAGTGATATTATGGTTCAGCCTCCAGAGATCAAGCGGCCCAAACAACGCAAATCAACGGCTGTCGAGGCGGTTTAAAAATCCCTACCATCAGCCGGTTTACGGGTAGCAGTGGCCTTAATTAAATTAGCACATATTATATATGGGATGTGAATTATGCATGGGAAGTGTTCTATTCGACGTTATAGTCGTGTACGGTCTAGTCTATATACATGGGATTCATGCACGCATGTTTGGTAAAAGAGATCGTAACAAAGTTTTATACGGAAAATAATTCTATGAGACTAGGTCTCACGCGAGACCCATCCTGATGAATGACACATCCGACGACACTGCGATAGAGTCCGTGGAGGAAGAGGTTATGAGGGACATACTGTTGAGGCTGCCGACGAGGGATGTGGCCCGCTGCGGCTGCGTCTGCAAGCCATGGCGCCGCATCATCCGCGACCCTTTGTTCCGTCGTCTATGGCTCCGGCTCCCCGGAGGCCTTCCTGATCTCCCAGACGAGGCCGCCGGGCATGACCGTCGAGACAACCGTGTTCAACGTCTCCTCGGCAACGCTTACGCCCATGTGCCGCGTCACCGACCTGGACGGCCGCTGGGTCAGCTCTATCATCGTCTGCAACGGCTTCCTACTCTTCAACTCCGGCCAACATGAGCCAATGTTTGTCTGCAACCCGGTCACCAGTGTAAAGCTGCAGGTTCCCGCGGTCAACGTCATGGGATTCTGCGTGTCCGGCCACCAGTACAAGCTCTTCCACTTCTTGGGATTGTCCGGCCACCAGTACAAGCTCCTTAGGCGGCAGTGGGTGGCGGCGACACGAGGACCATATCCGATTTTACAGCGCCAGGTCACTGCTGGCACTCATCAATGGCAAGCTGTATGTTATCACTTTATCATTTTACCTGAAGCCGGACAAGATGCTGGTGATTGACGTGGAGAGCGAGACACACCACATGTGTTCTTCACCACATTCCGAGTTCCACAGGGTGGTGATGGACGCACTGGAGATGCACGGCAGGCCGTCTGTGGCCTTACACGTCCTAGACCCATCTCGGGTCTCACTTCATCTCTGGGTCATGCCTGTGGAAGGAGACGGCTGGGAACTGCGGTACGGCCACCTCTACAAGTACAACACCACCGAGAGGAGGAGGAGATGGTTAGCAGCAGGACGGCGAGAAATTTGAGCATACCTGGTTACGTACCCTGCGAAGCCATAAATCTAACAAACGACCCCGCTCTCCAAGCCCAAACAATAGCAATGACCAGCATCATGCTGAGAGGAGGATTTGTCACTAGGTTATTTTGAGATATGATTCAAGTGCTTATATTGTTCATTGTAAACACATAGGCCGTATGTTGCATAGAATATTGGCGCATCACAAGGCGGTGTTTTCATATCACAATAGATTGAGGCTATTTCTAGATATTGTCTACATGATTTTTTGTTCAAAAGGACCACTTGCCCAACGGTATTGCTAGAAAAGACCCCCTTCAGATAAAATTGACAAAAAAAAACCCCTCAACCGTGGCGGCAGGTGCTCCAGCCGACACGTGGCACCTGCCGCCACACCAGCAGGCGGCAGAACTGTTCATTGCACTATTCACACGGGGGACGGTTTTACGCAGTAGAACGGCAACGGGACGCGAGTGAACAGTGATGCCGCCTCCCTGTGTGGCGGCAACACTGTTCATACGAGATGAACAGTAAGTTTGAAAAAAATGCAGAAAAATCAAAAAATTCTGAAATTTTGTACCCACTTAGAACGCTCGATCGTCTTTGCTGACAAAATAATTCATATTTTTTTTGAATTTTTCTGCTTTTATTTTTATTTTATTTTTTGAAAAATACGGTTCATCTCGTATGACCAGTGAAAAGTATGTGAGTGAACAGTGTTGCCGCCT
>NC_041390.1:2668569-2683583 GCF_002162155.2 Triticum dicoccoides | reverse complement strand
AGAGATTTGAATATGATATGGTGACCGAGCTTGCAGAGTTCCATGCCTTGTCTGTGAGAGCTTGCGTTCATCCTTCCCAATAAAAAAATAGAAATATTGGGTGCATCCTTTGTACTCTACTTATCTACTTCAGATTTTAGTCTTATTAGTGTAGAGCTTGGTGCAATCAAAGTGTGTTTCCCTATACGAGATTGTCTTCATAAAAGATCCGTGAATTTGCAAAATTAAAGCCCATAATAAATCCTGAAATCATGCCCATCTGCATATGACATATTTTCCATGTGAATTAGGCTTGAACTTTATCAGTAATGAAACATGGAAAAACTCTAATTGTTAACTAAATCAAATTTCTTTTCGTAGAACTATTTAGTACACCTTTCCCAAATTAAGTGTTTGATTTAGTACAATTGTACAAAAATGTACTAAATCAAAGACTAATTTTTGGACCGAGGGAGTATGTAACATGAAACTGGAATTTTCTTGCTTTATCCATCCACATAAATCCCTGGAGCATATAATAAAACAGTGGACAAATACACATATCAGATAAAAAAAAAGGTAATATTAAGGAGGGAACGAGCATATGCCATGAAACCATTGTCACCATCTAAGCCTTCAAATAAATAGGATGCCTAATATGTATGCAGATTACTGTTACATGTGTACGACAGCTTTTTCTCATCAAGGTTGCCAGAATCGCGATTCTTTTGTACGATTCTATGACATTATGATTCATACTGACTCGCATGATTCTACGACGCTGGTTAGTAAAAACGACGTTTCTACAATTCTAGTAGTTAAGATTCTATGATTTGCAACTCTACCATCAGGGCTCTGATCTGATTCAGAATCGTGATTCTGACAACCTTGTTTCTCATACTGATTTTTCTGACCATTTCAGTGGTAGAGGTGATGGAGAAGTTATGTCCTGCATGCATTTATCTTCAATTGTATTTATACCTCGAGGCGGCGTACATCGACTTGTACAAGACCGTGAACATCACCAAGGTTTCCTTGGCCTATTCTCACTTATTGGCGGCTACCTTTCAGACTTGATGTGCACTAGACTCCACAACATCATGGTGTGTGCCACGATTACAATCTTGGTATGAACTAACTTGTCCTCGTTTTTAATAAAATCAGTTTCTAAAGCATTGTTTATTGAGGGAAGTTTTTAAAGCATTGTACTACCATGCAGAGCAATATCGTCATGAACAGTGTTGGAGCTTCATGGGGGGGTAAAGGGGACCATTGCCCCCCCCCCCTCCCCAGTAAATTTTGGTTCGCTAGTGGCATCCACTGTAGGAGTGTATGCTTTTCATGAGGCTCGTACATGGTAGGGCATTCCTGGGCATTTCATGGTGCTCACCATCATGCCCCTGTTATGACTGGAATCTATCGAGTCTTGAAGAACTCGTGGAAGAACCTTTCAATGTTGCCCATGTGCGGTACTCGAGTGGGCTAAGGTAAGACTTGCTAACTTGAGGTAGAAATTAACATCCTTACCGTGCAACTCTTTTCCACTACTGCAAGGCATTCCTGGGCGCTACTGTACTCACTGATGGCGTAAAGAGAGGCCAGAATGACCTCTCCGGGGCAGTGGCGAGGAGGGCTTTTCCTTAGTTGGAACGAAGCTAGCCATGGACCCCTTCACCGAGGTGAACGTGTCCAGCATCATCTTGTTCATCTTCTCCGTCATCTTTGACAGCTTCCGCATCCAGAGCACCCAAGATCAGTAGTGATAAATTACTTTTTTTTTGAATTTTCAAAAAAATTGTAAAAGAATCTAAGAATATTTGAAATTCTAAACTTTTTTGGAATTTCTGAACTAACTTCAAATCAGGAACATTTATGTATGAAAAATATATTAAAAATGAACATTTTTAAAATTACTGAACATTTGATGAAAGAGAGAAAAAGAAAAGAAAAAAAAGAAAAGAATAGAAGAAGAGAAACGAAAAAAACGAAAAAGGAAAGAAAAATAAATATGAAACAGAAAAGAGAGAAGAAAAAGAAGGAGAAAAAAAGAAAAAACGGTTAAGGAACCTTCTAGAAGGTTCCTAAAACCAGAAAAAACCGGTTGGGGGCCTTCAAGAACGTTCCCAAAACCCTTTTGATATCTTAGCCCATGGCTAGCTTCGTTCCCCCCAAAAAAACCGGCCCGGTGGCGATGCCTGTCTCGCTGCTAATTAAATGGGCTGGCCCGTGCCGGGTCGATCGTTCGATCCCCTCGGCGACGTATTTGCCACACGTACACATATATCGTTGTCTCAAAAAAAAAGGTACACATATATCGTAATTCTCAAAAAAAAAGGTACACATATATCGTCTTCTCAAAAAAATAAAAGGTACACTTATATTGGTTTCTCAAAAACAAAAGGTACACGTACATCGTACATGTTGTTCCTTGCTTTATTGATTCGCAAATTTAAAATCAGGGCGGTTCAAGTTTACAGGGGCTATACACGGGTATAGTATGTAGCAGCTAGGATTACTAAAATCAAACCTACACGGCCATGACTCTAGTCCTACTAGGTGACGTGTAGGAAACCGACACAGACACAAAAAGTTATGTTTAAATCCAACATATATATGGCGCCAAAGATCCTCAGATCGATCTCAAAGTCTCTATACGTGCCAGCTCGAGCTTGGAAAAGATCCAGATATTTATCGCGGTTGATCTACTCAATCAACCAGCCATGGTTTTTGCGGCACAGGCGGCGTTCCTCCCCGACCTCGTGCTGAAGGAGATCTTTGTGCGACTGCCGCCGAGGGAGTTCCACCAGTGCCGCTGCCTCTCCCATGCCTTGGCCGCCGCGCTCTCCTCCGACTACGCAATCGATCGCCACCTCCACGTCCGCGGCAAGATCCGGCTAGACTACGACACCATCATGCAGAAATTGGCCCTCGGCTACTGCCTCACCGTCGGAGAACCCGACAGTGATGTCGCCGAGTTGTGCGACCTCACCGAGGAGGAGCCTTTTGCGGAAGATGATGATGATGATAAAGCTAATGATAATGACAGTGATGACGATGGTCCTGACCTTGATGATGGTGAAGAGTGGAACTTGAGGGAGAAGTATAGGACCAGAGGCTACATGGAGGTCGACGAGGACTACTACATCCGAATGGCGGAGACGCCGGCATGGCTCGTCGAATTGTTGGCAAAGAGCAAGGAAGTCCTCAAAGCCTGCGGCAGCGCTGTTCCGTTCGGCGCTCTCCATCCCCGGATTCGGCAACCCCTCATGCAAGATGAAGAAGAAGAACAACAACAACAAGCAGAAGGGAACATCATGCCAAGTCGTGGACGCGTGAAGACGGAAGAGGATGTGGACAAAGAAGTCATCGCTTTTCTCAGGAGATTGCGCGATGTGGATCCAGAGTCAGACGTACATATCTAGTTGAATTTCTTGCACGACCCAGCTCTGGTTAATTATTGAGCTCTTCCTGTGTCCGTATATATTTTGAACATCTATTTGCATGTTGCTGCAGTTTCTGAAGGAGTTTGATACCTATGGGGGACCATACGAACCTCGGCAAGAGTAAGAAGAGATGGCTGCTTTCAAGGAGAATGGGCATGAAAACGACTTTTACCACTCTGACCCCAGGGGTTGGACGATGGACTCCGACGCCGACGGAATTATATAGGATATGGCTATCTATACTACTATAAGGGATTTAATTGTAGGGCGTGTCTAGCTGGCGGCCAGGGGCTCGCTAGCGCTAGCGAGCGGCCGGCCCCTTGGTCGGCAGCACGTCTAGTCCTATCACAGGTTAAAAAAGACAAAATTACTGTAATCTAAAAGTGCTATAAAAAACACAGTTAATTAATCATCTTATGTGGTCTTTTCTTATTTGATGGATGCCCATGTTGCTGCACTAATATTTCTTGTGTTCGTTTCTTGTGTATTAATTTTTGGTTTTCAAAATTATAAAAGATATATCTTCTAAACCGCGTGTCGAAATTCAGATCTTTTTTCATCGTTTAAACCCATGCGACGTGCTCTTTAAAAGTAGACCCCGCATGGGAATGTTTCGACGAACTAGTCTTCCTGCCAATTAAACATCAATGTGTGTGCAACTAGACCACATTGCCGCGCCAACTGAGCATGTGTATAACTAGTCCTTCCAACTAAACATCAATGTGCGTGCAACTAAGCTACATTGCTTCGTCAATTGAGCATATGTGCCAATAGTTCTGTCAACTAAACATCAATGTGTGTGCAACTAGACCACATTGCCACGTCAACTGAGCATATGTGTATGTAATTAGTCCTGACAACTAAACATCAATGTGCGTGCAACTAAGCTACATTACCATACCAATTGAGCATATGTGTGTGTCAATATTCCTGCCAACTAAACATCAATGTGTGTGCAACTAGACTACATTGCCGCGTCAACTGAGTATATGTGTGTGTGACTAGTCCTGCCAACTAAACATCAATGTGTGTGCAACTAAGCTACATTGCCGCGTCAGTTGAGCATATGTGTGTGCAACTAGTGTCCTGCCAACTAAACATTAATGTATGTGCAACTAAACTAAATTACAAGCCAACTGAGTATATGTATGTGCAATTAGTCTTCCTGCCAACTAAACATCAACGTATGTGCAATTGGACTACATTACAAGCCAACTAAACATCAATGTGTGTGCAACTAGTCTTCCTACGTTACAAGCATCCGTCATATCTGAGCTCATAGGCACAGCAGCATCGGCTTCAGGAGAAGAGGTACAATTGTTCAATGGGTTTCCTGCAAAGCAAGGCACATACCTACTCATCTACGTGGCGGGTGAATAGAGAAACAGATGGTGCAGAAGATACAACGAAGGGCAAGATCAACATATCTTAGCGGGTAGTAATTAACGTAAATTAACTATACTAGTGCTTGGGCATATTTTTCTTCCTGAAGAAAGGGAAGCACGCAAGAACAGGGGAAGGGAGACGAAGCTCAGATCTCTTCCCTACAATCCATCCAACCCCAATAATCCATCTACCTCGTCAAAGATTCTCATTGGCCTCTGCTCAGACAGAGCATACAGGTCTTCTCGTCTTCTCGTCCTCTGGTTCTTCCCCATCTAACCAAAACTCACCAAGACTCAGAGATTTGCAGCAGCGGCGGCCGGCGGTATTCGCCAATGACGCGCTGATTCCCGTGACACCTTCCTTACCAGCGTCGGGGGGATGAGAATCTTGCCCCCTTTCCCTGCGGTACCCCGGTTCATGGCCGAAGGGGCGGATTGGGCCAGAGAGGAGCATGGTGAACTCCAGCTAGTCGGTGCTCCCGCTGACCTCCACCGCCATCGAGCACATGAAGCTGGATATGAATGGGGCAGAAAGGCGGCAAAGGCTCGACCGTCGATCTTGTTGCCTGTCATGGGAAGGAGAGAGGGGGCTAGGGCGGCGCCATGGAAAAAACGGGAGGAGCAGGGGCAACGCCGACGGCGCCATGGGAAGAAACGAGAGGAGCAGGGGCAGCGCAAGGGAGAATGGAAAGCCGTCTCGACAAGGTAGCACCTGACCCACGCGCGCGACGATAGGAGCGAGATCGTGTGGCCAGCACCCGGCCGCTCGACTCGTCTAAACAGTGCGCGTGCACTTTTTAAATTTTAGGTTAATTGTATCATCGAAGATGCAACTGTGTTTGTAAGCTTCATCTTGGTGACATGTAAGGGGGTATCTATCTATTATGTTAGAAATATTTTAGCTAAGCTGTGTTTTTGCGGGTACTAATCGATCGGTCATCACCCATCACAAGCTAGATATACATAATCTACTACTATGTGTTAGTTTGATGGATTTATGGATTTATAGTGCTCTTTGCCGGGGGTGGAAAGTTAATCCTGACAGTCATATCTCATATGTATCGTGCTGAAAGTGTTTGATTCGACGTGCACGCATTACTCGTTTATTAAATCTTGGCCAATGCTACGCGTAGACCGGCTGATGGTAGGGGTTTTTAAACTGCCTTGCCAGCCGTTGATCTGCGTTAATTTGGGCCGCTTGATCCCTGAACCATAACATTACTTCCATCCCAACATTGGTTTTCGACGGCCAATGATGCTCCATCACAGCACCGGTGATCCTCTGGCGGCTCGAGAATGCTCTATCACAACACCGGCGACACTCCGTTGCAGCACCGACAGCCGCATACGAGTGATGCGTCGCAGCACCGGTATCCGTCTAGGCATCGTGAGTGCTCCATCGCAGCACCAGCCACGCCAACGGCTAATGGAGCAAAGGCACGTCACTGGACGGTTTGCGGCCCATCCACGGCACCACCCGGAGTGAACGACGACGACCTCGCAACACCTGCAGCGAACCACAGCACAGCACGATAGCAGCAGGCGCCGCGAGCGCGCGACCTCACGCCCCCGCGAGTAGCAGGTGCAACCAGCGTCCTTGCAGCAGCTGCGTCCAGGAGATCTCATAGCAGCTGCGCCTGGGAGAGCTCACAGCAGCTCGTGGCCGGTGTGGAGCACGGAAAGCACCTAGCGTCTTGCACGAGGGAAACCAAAGGATGTTGGGGATGGACGGAGAGAAGAGGAAGATGCTCTCATGGGAGTTGTAGCAAGAGGATGAGTGGCTCAGCTCGCCGGAGGAAGGGTGTGAGAGAGAGAGGAGAGGGTCGGCCGTGCCGGAGAAGAGTAAAACTGCAGAAGCGAGGAGGTGTAGAGGATAAGGTACTTCCTCCGTTTTTATTTACTCTCCATATTAAAGTTGATTGAAGTTAAACTTTTTAAAGTTTGACCAAGTTTATAGCAACGAATATAAATAGATATCATAACAAATTTATATGATGTGAAAGTACATTCAATAATGAATCTAACTGTATTGAATTGTTATTGTGTATGTTAATATTTTTGTCTAAAAATTTAGTCAAAATTTACAAAGCTTGACTTTGACCAAAGCTAATACGCGGAGTACGAACCCAAGAGAAAGGATAAGGACGAGGGGTGCAAGCGGTAACGCACGCCTGTGTCCACAAGGACACGTGTGAGGCGTACGACGTGGCTTATGCGAGGTCGGAAATCAGTCAGTTGGAGCGAAGACTTTTTTTCTTAAATCTTTTGCTAATGCTAATAATAAAGGGGCTATTGCTTCTTACCATCGTAATGGTTTACTTTAGTCCTTTTCGTTTGGTTTACACACGCTAAGTGATTTGGGCCAGGTACTTGTATGTTGATGGCATTTTATGGGCTTTCATAGAGATCGCGAAAAATAATTGGGTCAAAATAATTCAACATTGTGGGACGACCTATGCACCTTTCATATTTACTCCCCTAAAAAAACCTTTCATATTTACTAATCCCAACTCACTCTAAATATACGAGTGACAGTCATCATATTTAGGGCGAGCTAATTAAGCGAATGAGCTAATAAAGAAAGGATTGTAGGCTTAAATAGAATATTTAAATGGATGTGATTAATTAAAAAAAGGATTATAGATAAATTGGTGGAATAACTAAAAGAAAGATTGTGGTGTTAATAAATTCTAGAATATTTAAATGGATGTGGTTAATTAAAAAAGGATTATAGGTAAATCGGTGGAATAACTAAAAGAAAGATTGTGGTGTTAATAAATTCTACATGAAGGATTTGAGGTAAAAAGTAGGATAATTAAAAGGAAGGATCCGTAGACTTCAATGTGTTGGGGCTACTAAATTAGAAAAGGAAGGATTTGATTCCCGACTAAAACGGATGAGAACGTCATGGTAATTAATGAAAGGATTATACTTGAATACCATTAAAATGATTATACTTAAATGGAATCAGTGGGAGATTATTTCCCGCAAAGAAAATATGAACACGGCTAAATTGCAACGTATTTTTTTATGTTCATTTTGTAGAAGAATGCTAGCATGTTCTTTATAGTTAATCCGGTGCTGTGGGACATTATGCTTGCACAAAATATCAATTTTTTCCGTTGCAACGCACGGGCATATGTGCTAGTGCTAATAATAAAGGGGCTATTGCTTCTTACCATCGTAATTTCGTCCGTTTTTTATCCGTCCGTCGTCCGCCCACTTCGTCCATAGTATTTTCTATATATCCGAGGTGGCACTGTTCATATGATTTTTTTGGTCACGAGCACGCTCAACTGGTTGGGCCTCGACCTCAAGTTTCGTACGTCCGGCTCGACAACACATGACCCGTTTCCATTTTGAGCGAACCATCCGTTCTTTTCTTTGTGCCAGCAGAAAACTATAGAGGCCAAATATTTCGGCCCACATATCTGGCCGGTGTAAGGTTTCCTTTTTTTAGCGCGATATAGGAGGCAAAATTTCTTCGGCCAGGTGAATTGAAAAACTAATAACGTGGCCAACTAACCTAGCTCATGTTTTTCTTTTTTGCAAAATAACCTAGCTCATGTTTTGTGTGTACAAGGAAAGCTTGATTCACACGTTAAATTAGTCCCACCTCGCTTCTTTGTACTCCCTCCGTTCACTTTTATAAGGCGTTTCAGACAGCTGGGTTTGAACTGTTTAGTACACTGTCTGAATTTGTTAAAACGTCTTATATAAGTGAACAGAGGGAGTACTAATTCTCACCAATTCAAATATGGACGAGTTAAACAAGTCAACAAGCAGCCTCAAGACTTGATGCAAAGAGATGATGCGGCAAGAGAACTAGGAAGGAGGGAGAGAGATATATTCAGGACAAGACGCTCTGCCACGCCTCAACTCTCAATCAAAATCTCAGCTCGAATCATCTACGCCGCTCAAGTCTCCGCACGACAAGCTAGCAGAAGCACACGACTCGCAGCTCTAAAATTCTTTTATGCTATCAAGATTCTTAGTTTCAAGTTCCAAGTAGTCAAATACATACAGATAACAGAGTAGCGACATGAAACGGATTACTAAAACCAAGCAATACCAACTACTTGCTGTGTCGAGGGGATGAAAACAGCACAGCAGGTTGCCTCTAGCTCGGGCCTCGGCCTCGGCCATGTGATGAATCATCGCTGCTGCTGCTGCTGGTTCTCCCTCCGACGCGCGTACCGGGTCCTGTCGTTGTACCTCGGTCTGTCCGACGCTCTCTGTGGCACAGGCTCCACCCTCCTCTGCCTCTCAGGAGATCTCTGGACGATCTCCCCATTCACGAAAAGCTCAGCTGCACATCAGAGGCAAACATAAGAATAAGATTATCAGCATCCCCTGCTCAGACACGTATTACAAAATATAGCCGAAGACACAAGTGAATGCAGCATCTCTTAGTTGTGTTAACGGTTCGTAAACAGTAATTTCCACACGACGTCAAGGCGAAGGAAAAAAAATAGTATGATACTCCATCCATTCAGAAATACTTGTATAAGATGTTTTGGATATTTCAATATGGACTACATACGGACTGAACTGAGTGAACAAACACACTAAAACATGTCTATGCATCTTATATTTGTGACCGGAGGTAGTAGTATGCAAACCAAGGCATAGCTCAGGAAAACCACTTGTTTTGACCAGAACTAGCTGATTACCCCAAATTTCATGGTAAAATTAGCAAGGCAGAGCATTTATCTTAGATATAATCAACACTAAAGGCACCTCTCTTACGTCTACAGATACTTTGCCATGTTTTGTCAGCACAAATACCATTAGAGAATATGCAGGGACTTCTTAGGATCCCATTAGCACTCAAAGCAAGAATTACGCACTACGCTTCATTGCTTCAGCCACATGGACTGTATAGTAAATTTCAGTAGTTGAAGGTACTTGTAAATACCCAATTACACACAAATGCTCATAGCACTGGATACCGTGCACTGTAACTGTTATATATAGAACAAAAATGTTCATAGCACTTGATTGTGTGTGTAAGGTGTCACTACCCACCCTAGATAGATTACAGCAGCAATGGTTGTAAAGTTGTAACTAGAGAGGGAGTATGTTTCATGATAATTCATTGTACCTCTCACCTATACAAATATTTTGCAATACTTGGGGCATAAATAGCATTCAGAGAATATGCAAGTGCTTGTTGCATACTAACACGCCCATAGCAAGAATCACACTAGACTTCATTGCTTCAACCACATGGACAACAGAGCAAACGTTGGAAGTTGACAATATACTCGTAAATACACAATTATACACTTTGCTCCTACAACTTTATATGGTGCATTAATGTTTAATGATGGATTATACATACTGCCTACAGCACTTGATAGTGTGTGTTAGGCTTCATTGCTCAGCAGAGACAGGTTAGAGCACCAAGGATTGCAATTACAGAGGGAGTACGTTCCATGATTAGTTTTTCTACAAACATACACAACCATCTAAAAGTTTATCAGCAACCGAATCAAATATATTACTCATAAGGCTGCATCAGACCACCTAGATGGAATCATTTAAATGATACTGGGCAATAGGTGTCTTGCTGGTTGGCACAAAACAATCAGTCTGCAGAAATCTAAAATGGTTGTCGATTTGAGCAGTCCTAATCCCACAAAGAACCGAATAGTCTAGCTCCCTTCCATAGATGGCATACCAAACAAAACAAACCAGAAGATGGTTGCAGGATAAGTATAGTATGTCGAGAATTACCTCCATAGTCCTTGTGTTCAGGGTCCACATAGGAATCGGGGAGTACAAACAGAACACCAGGAATCCCTGCAGTACACCATACATAATTAAAAAATACACAGAAGGAGAAACAGCTCATGACTGGTTTTCAATGTAGTTAATAAGCACAAAAAACCTTCAAGCTTGTTGGATGTCTCCTCATCAATCTCACACCCGAACCCGAAGTAGCGCTCGCACGAGACGTTGTAAATCTTCCTCTTGGCCTCCTCCTCGCTGGGACAACATTCAGAGACAGAGCAACATCATATCATCAGGCTTACATGAACAATACTACTTGACAGAAGGTAACACTGAGCTGGTCTTCCAACCCAAGCAAGACTCAAATTTGTAGTCTTTGTCACTCATTTCCGAGCAATGAGCGAGACTGCCTGAGCCGATCTCGCGACGGGATAGAGGCTGGACGGATGGGTACCTTCCGAGGACCTTGGCGAGGGTCTGGACGTAGCAGTCGATCATCTGGTGCTTGGAGGCGCCCTCGCCGCCGGGCTTGTCCATGACGATCAGCCAGTGCTCGTAGTCGCACCCGGGGAACAGCGGCGCCATCTCCGTGGGCGCGCGGTCCCCTCCGCCCCCGCCCCCGCCCCCGCCCCGCGCGGGGGAGTACCCGTCGCCCCCCGGCCGCCGCGCCATTCCCCTGGCGCCCCCGGCGCCGCGGAGGAGGAAGGAGGACGAGGAGGCGACGGCCGCCGGGCGCAGCATCTCCCTCGCCGCCGCGGCCGGGGCGCGCGGGATGGACGGGGCGGAGGCGATGCGGCGGGAGATGAGGAGGCGTATGGCGGTGGACGGCGAGGAGGTGGTGGGGGAGAGCAGCCTGCGAGCCATGGAAGCGGCGGCGGCGGCCATGGAGAGGGAGGGAGATGGGGAATGGGGAATTCGGGACGGAGACCTACGGGGGGTTTAGGGGACATGGGTTTAAGCTTAAATGGGCCTCTTGCTGTGGATCACATGGGCTTTTATCAGCCCGCGACAGTTTGTGTGGATTTGGGAATTCGGTTTTCTCCCCTAGTAGCTTGAGAGCCATATCTCGCGAAATCACTACTCAAGGGTACCCTTTGCACCTTCTCATAGGCTGACAAGTGGCAGCCTTTTTCTCCAAGTTTCGCTTTACAAAACATTTTATCTCTTGAATGGTGCGTCGGGATCCTGAACCGTTCTCATCGTTGAATTATCAGGGCCTATTCTGGAGTCACCCGGCTCCACACTTTCACAGATCTCATGTGCGGAGCCGAGCCGAACGCTCTAGCTCCCGGAAGCTAACTTAGAGAAGTTGTGGTCCATCATAGTGTAATGAGCATGGAGTTACAGAAGCCGCGAAATCATAGCTTCGGGAATTACCTGGTATGCCACCGCCAAGTGAAGAAAACGTTTCCCTTAATCTTTCTCCTCCCTTCTTTCTTTTTCCGAAAACTGGCGTGTGGGTCCTTCCTCGTAGAGAAACATAGCTCTCCTTTTTTGGGGCTACATGCTTGCCTTAAAATTGGGCTACTAGTCCATCGAACGTTCTCCATCCAGCCCAACGCTACCAGCCCAAGCTAGGCGATGGAGAAGTTTTTTCGCTCCCGAACGGACGTGAATCGTTGTGTGGAGTGAGAAGCTAGGCCGGGAAGCTGAATTTGTGGAGTTGGGAGAGCTGGGAGGACTTCAGAACAGGTCCTTAGCATCGAGATTTTCAAAACTAGATCGCATGTTAATAGGTTTTGATGAACTTTCTTTTTATGAAAAAATCATTAGAAAAAACCGTGACTGGAAGCATGTTTCTTTATTCACTTTTTTCCCTTTCCGAGAGGCACAACTGTGCTTCTCGCGGAAGAAATTTTGTGCTTCAACGAGAATCAAATCTGTGTCTCTCCTAGAAAGAAAAAAAAAGTATTTTTCCCTTTTTCGAAAGCCACAAATGTGTCTCCCGCGGAAGTAAACCTATGCCTCCACAAGAACACTTGCCACTCTCGTGGAAGCAAAAAAAAAATGCATTTTTTTCTCAGGTAAGCAAATTAGTGCCCCCATGAGAAGTAGATCTGTATTCTTACGGAAGCAAAAACACAATGCATTTTTTTCCTTTTCCGAGAGGTATAGTTGTGCCTCTTGCAGAAAACAAATATGTGCATCCATAAGAAGCAAACGTGTGCCCCTCATGGAAGGGGAAAAATACTTTTTTCCTTTCCAAGAAGTATAGTTGTGCCTCCCGCAAAAGCAAATTTGTGCC
The DNA here is from genome assembly GCF_002162155.2 of Triticum dicoccoides. NCBI lineage: Eukaryota > Viridiplantae > Streptophyta > Magnoliopsida > Poales > Poaceae > Triticum > Triticum dicoccoides. Next base: position 2,670,795 of record NC_041390.1, on the reverse strand, counting down.
AACACAAGAAAATAAAATTGTGCCTCATGAAAAAAATATTATGCAAAATCTAACAAAACCGAAAAATCCATACCCCCCACCTCCCTAAAAAACAATCTAAACACCGACAACGCATATAGGAAAATATAAAAACATAAAATTCTAAGGGAGCGCCCAGCACGCGACACATGGTAGCGGTTGAGAGTGCGCCACGCTCTTAGTGCACCATAACTCACCCTTGAGGGGCTCCTGCAAAGGTACCCCTAACTTACTCTTTATATCTCGATCAATACGAGATGGTAGTTCGTCTCGCTAAAGGATTTTTCCTCTTTTGTTGTTTTCTAGGCCGACCCATTTAGATGATTTTTGTTGTTCGCCTCGCTTCTCATTCGCTCGATCGATGTCATCTGTGTGGGTTTGGTTTAGTTTTCTTACATTTTTTTTCATTCTTTATTTGATTTTTTTCTTACCGATTTCCTTGTTTCTTCATTGGTTTTCTGTTTTTCAGCCACTTCTTGTTTCTTTCTTAGTTTTCGTCAGTTTTCTCTCTCTTTTCTTTCTTTATTTCTCTTTTTTGTCGGTTTTAACTGTTTTTTTGCTTTTCTTTTTTGCTTCCTTTGATTTTTTTGTGTGTTCCCTTTTAGGTTTTTGTAGGTTTTCTTTGTTAATTTTTCTTATATGCGAGGAACAACTTTTATATACACATTAAACATCTTTAAAACACGTGATTAATATTTTTGACAACTTATATTTTTTTAGTGTCTACTTTTTTCATGCGCATTATACGTTTTTTATTTATACTAGGAACATATTCATTTACATGATTAATATTTTAAAAATACATGCTTAATATTATTAGAACACATATTTATATAGGGAGAATATCATATGAAAACCAATATTCAATAAAAACTTCGTGGAAACCATATTTTAAATTTTTGAAAAAACCTGAAAGAAATACAGGAAATTTTATTGCCACACAAAATTTCAAGTTGAAACACGTTACGAGATGGGAGTTATGAAAAAGACAAATTCAGCCCTGAATAGTGACATTACTATTCGGCACTATTCAACGCTGATTTTGTCTTTTTCATAGCTCACATCTCATAATGTGTTTCAATTTGAAATTTTGCGTGACAATAAAACATCATCCTCTTAACATCCCGTATTTTTTTAGATTTTTTTGAAACTCCAAAACATCTTCTTCTCATGGTTTTGACCGGTTTCCACCGAATTTTGGTTTGCGTATGATATTCTCCCATTTATATGGAATACCTACTTTTCTCAGAAACATTGTACATTTTCCGGAACATTTATATATTCACTTGTAGCATATTCCAAATTGATGATTAACAGGTTTTTAAACATATAGGTTTTGATGTCTACTTTTTATGGTCACTACTATATTTTTTTGTATACATTAGAAACATTTTTATATACACGTTTAAAATTTTCTAAATTCATGATATTTTTAAATACATCAATTTTTATATCTAATTTTTTCCATACACATTCTAATTTTTTTGCATACACCAGCAACATTTTTATATTCATATTTAACATTTTCCAAATACATTATTAACATTTTTTAAAACTTTATATTTTCGATGTCTACTTTTTCCATACATATTGTTCATTTTGTGTATAAATTTTTCGTATACATTGGAAACACTTTCTCTATATGCATTTAATATTTTTATATACATTATTAGTATTTTTGAAATAAATGAAAAAAAATCCTACCTTTTCCTTATCGATCGTACATTTTTTGTATATGTCAGAAACATTTTCTCCATACACCTTTAACATTTTTAGTGCATGATTAACATTTTAAATTTTTGTATATAAAGTGATTTTTATAGTAGACATAGTCAGAATATTTTGAAGTATAAGCAAAAGTAAAATGAAAAAGAAAAGCAAAGAAAGAATGCAAAAAAAGTGAAAAGAAACAAAGTAAAATGGCGCTGAAGGCATGTGTCCGCACTGGGCCGGCCCAATCCGGCAGCTGCTTTCAGCGAAACATCTTACTGTCTCGCTTTAAGCGTGACATAGGCGGACAGAAGTAGTAGTACTCTAGGGGTTGGGCACCATGTCTGGTTAGGCCAACTCGGTGATCTTTTTGTTCATCTATGTAAACATTGTGACGGTTCAATAAAGCTTCGCACAATTGTCTCAAAATAGTACCCATAAAAAAGTAGAAGTGGGTGTGCATTTTATAGTCCGCTCAAAAAATCGTATTTATTGATT
>NC_041390.1:2666429-2668363 GCF_002162155.2 Triticum dicoccoides | reverse complement strand
GTGCTTTGATTCGGTTAAGGCAAGTGTTACCAGCAGTTATTGAGTTAGTACGGAATTTATCTGACATAAATGCTAGCTTATTTATTTTTAGTTTCGGATTACCACAGTTCCTAGGGGTATTTTCTTTTTCCACATGTCTTTCTTGTTTTTCTTACAGCCCTGATTTTGAAACTGAAAGAGTAACTATCAAAAGGTACATCATTTGCTCAAGAAGGCCCCTCTTTGATTCCTCCGATTTCAAAACAGAACACGAACCAAAAAGAACATGAATTAATTATAGGGTCATTTACATTTTAGCCCCTAACTCGAACCACCTACTCACATTTACCCCTAATTCCGAAGTGTGCTCAAATTTGCCCCTCTTCCGTTAAGTGCGGTTATAGAAATTCCCTTCCGTACATTTCAGAATTAGGGGCATATTTGAGCACACTTTGGAATTAGAGGCAAATTTGTGTAGTGGGTTCAAATTAAGGGGAAAAAATGCAAATGTCCGACTATTACAAACTTTAAAATTGGTTTCTATGCCCACACAGTGTGATATTCATGTTTGTGATAGTGATTCTTCAATCCCAGTATCCAACGGTCATAGTCAAGTTTAGATATTATGTGATCAATTCCTAGAAAATCCACCTATGTAGTGAGGTTATCCCAGTTTGGTTATAAACCATAACAATTGTACATGGTTACATTACGTTCCGCTATTCACTTGGAGAGGCCAAATCAAACTTGGGGTTTTCATGTGTTGAAAATGAAGGAAATATGCCCTAGAGGCAATAATAAAGTTATTATTTATTTCTTTATATCATGATAAATGTTTATTATTCATGCTAGAATTGTATTAACCGGAAACATAATACATGTGTGAATACATAGACAAACTTAGTGTCACTAGTATGCCTCTACTTGACTAGCTCGTTAATCAAAGATGGTTATGTTTCCTAACCATGAACAAAGTATTGTTATTTGATTAACGAGGTCACATCATTAGTTGAATGATCTGATTGACATGACCCATTCCATTAGCTTAGCACCCGATTGTTTAGTATGTTGCTATTGCTTTTCTTCATGACTTATACATGTTCCTATGACTATGAGATTATGCAACTCCCGTTTACCGGAGGAACACTTTGTGTGCTACCAAACGTCACAACGTAAATGGGTGATTATAAAGGAGCTCTACAGGTGTCTCCAAAGGTAGATGTTGGGTTGGCGTATTTCGAGATTATGATTTGTCACTCCAATTGTCGGAGAGGTATCTCTGGGCCCTCTCGGTAATGCACATCACATAAGCCTTGCAAGCATTGCAACTAATGAGTTAGTTGTGAGATGATGTATTACGGAACGAGTAAAGAGACTTGCCGGTAACGAGATTGAACTAGGTATTGGATACCGACGATCGAATCTCGGGCAAGTAACATACTGATGACAAAGGGAACAACGTATGTTGTTATGCGGTCTGACCGATAAAGATCTTCGTAGAATATGTAGGAACCAATATGGGCATCCAGGTCCCGCTATTGGTTATTGACCGGAGACGTGTCTCGGTCATGTCTACATTGTTCTCGAACCCGTAGGGTCCGCACGCTTAAGGTTACGATGACAGTTATATTATGAGTTTATGCATTTTGATGTACCGAAGGTTGTTCGGAGTCCCGGATGTGATCACGGACATGACGAGGAGTCTCGAAATGATCGAGACATAAAGATTGATATATTGGAAGCCTATGTTTGGATATCGGAAGTGTTTCGGGTGAAATCGGGATTTTACCGGAGTACCGGGAGGTTACCGGAACCCCCCGGGAGCTATATGGGCCTTAGTGGGCTTTAGTGGAAAGGAGAAAGGGGCAGCCCAAGGTGGCTGTGCGCTTCCCCCCCTTCCCCTAGTCCTATTAGGACTAGGAGAGGTGGCCGGCCCCCTCTCTCTCTTTCCCCCC
>NC_041390.1:2643639-2666184 GCF_002162155.2 Triticum dicoccoides | reverse complement strand
CCAGAGGGAGTAGGACTCTCCTGGCGCGCCTCCTATGGCCGGCCAGCCTCCCCCCCTTTGGTCCTTTATATACTGAGGTAGAGGCACCCTAGAACACACAAGTTGATCCACGTGATCTATTCCTTAGCCGTGTGCGGTGCCCCCAGCCACCATATTCCTCGATAATACTGTAGCGGAGTTTAGGCGAAGCCCTGCTGCTGTAGTGCATCAAGATCGTCACCACGCCGTCGTGCTGACGGAACTCTTCCCCGACACTTTGCTGGATCGGAGTCCGGGGATCGTCATCGAGCTGAACGTGTGCTCGAACTCGGATGTGCCGTAGTTTCGGTGCTTGATCGGTTGGATCGTGAAGACGTACGACTACTTCCTATACGTTGCGTCAACGCTTCCGCAGTCGGTCTGCGTGGGTACGTAGACAACACTCTCCCCTCTCGTTGCTATGCATCACATGATCTTGCGTGTGCGTAGGAATTTTTTTGAAATTACTACGAAACATAACAGAAAATTAGAGGGCCACCAACTCCAAACTATTAAAGTGGTCACAAGTGCTAATTATATGATCTATCAAAGAAAAGCAAGTAGAAGTACACCCACGAATAAACAGAGCGGTGAATTAAGCAACGAAGAAGGAAACAAATGTTGACATGATAACAGCTACTCAAAGACAAGTACCACTTGAACAAGGTTTCCAAACTACACAAAAAAACATGATAGATGGTAGCCCAGATGTACCACTGAAACAAGGATTTAGCAAAATATTTAGTAACATGACAGCACTTCACATGTAGGGCAATGATCCAAACCGCAGATTTCGTCCAAAGATGACTTGCTGAATTTATCACATAACGATCAAGCGTTTATCAACCAGCTCGAGCAAAGGCCCGGTTTATTTTATAGTTCAATCAGAAGAAAAATTATATAAGTATTAAACAAAAATATAGTATCGACATGTTTTCTCGCCCGTCTGGTTTCAAAGGGTATTTCTAAGGCATATCTCTAGCCGAACACTTATGATTGAGTACCTTAGAGCAACTTTAGCTGATCCCCTAAAAATATAGCAGTATCCGGTTGAGTAAATTTAGTAAACTTTTACTCCTCTATAGATCGTCGCACCTAGTGATCCCCTAAACTTGTGTAGTAAAAAAATTACATAAGTTGTTTGTTCCAACCGGATGAACTTCTAATACTTCACAATATATATCATAAAACATTCAAATTAAAACATGCATAACATAACTGTTAACAAACATATAATTTCATCAATCGTGATTTTTAAATTAAAACATGCATAGTTCATCCAAAAGGCATCACTTAAACACAAAGTTTGATCCAAAATCACCACAAACATAGCATGTGTTATGTTGTGGATCAAGGCCAACCAATGGCATGCAAGAACTCAAATAATGTCCTCGCCGTAGAAATTATCATCGCCACCATCACCATCACCACCATCCTCGCGGCCACCACCCTCTCGTCCGCCACCACCACCACCATTCTGAAGAGAGACTTTCATTTGGGTCAAGATCTTCCCACGAGTGAGCTCCAAATACTTTCTTGCGGTTTAATCCACTGTAGTTGGATTGATGAACATGATAGCATGATCTTCGACTTTCTTGGCATCACGAAGCCTCTCCTTCTCAACTGCAAGTTTACGCTCCTCCAGCTTCAACATTCTCTCTTTGGCCACCAACTTGGCCTTTCATTTCTCATTCCCAACATCTTCAGCTCATTCCACCTCACCATCTTCTCTTCTTTGCGTTCGGCCGCCAACACCTTCTTGGCCTCAATCATGGCCACAATCATGGCCACAAATGTTTCTTTGTATGTGCCACCATATGCACTTCCCTTCTTTCTCTCTTTTGCAATTATGTTCCCTTTAGGTCTATTGTTGGCCTCTTCATCTACTTCATCGTACTCCTCAACGGATATGCTCAACCTTGATCTTTTTTGAGTGGTCTCTGCAACTCTCTTAATCCAATTTCTTGTTATGCAACACGAAGGGCTTGTGGACGAACTTCTTGTTCCTATGCTAGAAGATTTCTTGGGTGTACGGATCATACTCCGTGGCTTGCATACCGCTCGGTGGTGCATGATTTAGTTGATTGAGGCAACCGGACCATCGATTGCATTGGTCGTGAATGGTTTCCCAACGATTCCCAAGAGACCCTTGTGTACCGCTTGATTGCACCTCCGTCGAGTTGTTGCAGTGCTTCGCAATTCTCTTCCAAATCATAGCCTTGGTTTGACCCGTTCCAACCATTGCATCCATGGAGATGTTCATCCAAGCATAGCATAGAGCAGTATCTTCAACTTCATTGTAATTGTGAGTTCGTGACCTTGGTGTCTTCGTACTTGCTTTGGTCACCTCCTCAAGTTCATTCTCTTCGGCCATCTCCTCTTCAACCACCTCCTCTTCTTCCATCTCATCTTCGGCCACCTCTTCTTCGGCCACCTCCGAATGATCCCAAAACGAATCGTAATTGAGATCTTCTAGTCCCATCATCGCTGATGACTCTGCTACCTCTTGAGCTTGCGTTGGTTTTTCTCTTGAAGAGGAAAGGGTGATGCAGCAAAGTAGAGTAATTATTTCCCTCAGTTTTGAGAACCAAGGTATCAATCCAGTAGGAGACAACGCGACAAGCCACCGAATACCTGCACAAACAAACACCAAGTTGCACCCAACGCGATAAAGGGGTTGTCAATCCCTTCACGGTTATTTGCAAAGTGACATCTGATATAGATGGATAAACGGTAAAGTAATATTTCTGGTATTTTTGGTTTATGGAACGGAAAGTAAAAGGTTGCAAAGAAAGTAAATCGAAAACTAAAATTGTATATCGGAAACTTATATGATGGAAATAGACCCGGGGGCCATAGGTTTCACTAGAGGCTTCTCTCAAAGATAGAAATTATTACGGTGGGTGAACAAATTACTGCCGAACAATTGATAGAAAAGCGCAAAGTTATGATGATATCTAAGGCAATGATCATGAATACATGCATCACGTCCGTGTCAAGTAGACCGAAACGGTTCTGCATCTACTACTATTACTCCACACATCGACCGACTCTTGCCTGCATCTAGAGTATTAAGTTCATAAGAACAGAGTAACGCATTAAGTAAGATGGCATGCTGTAGCGGAATTAACTCAAGCAATATGATGAAAACCCCATCTTGTTATCCTCGATGGCAACAACACAATACGTGTAGGTTCCCCTTCTGTCACTAGGATCGAGCACCGCAAGATTGAACCCAAAGCTAAGCACTTCTCCCATCACAAGAAAAAACAATCTAGTTGGCCAAACCAAATCGATAGTTCGAAGAGACTTGCAAAGATATCCAATCATGCATATAAGAATTCAGAGGAGATTCAAATAATATTCTTAGATAAGCTGATCATAAATCCACAATTCATCGGATCTCGGCAAATACACCGCAAAAGAGTATTACATCGAATAGATCTCCAAGAACATCGAGGAGAACATGGTATTGAGAACCAAAGAGAGAGAAGAAGCCATCTAGCTACTAGCTATGGACCCGTAGGTCTGTGGTAAACTACTCACGCTTCATCAGAGAGGCAATGATGTTGATGTAGAAGCCCTCCGTGGTCGAATCCCCCTCCGACAGGATGCCGGAAAAGGTCCCTAGATGGGATCTCACAGGTACAAAAGGTTGCGGCGGTGGAAAAGTGGCTTCGTGGCTCCCTGGAAGTTTTCGGGGTATATGAGTATATATAGGAGGAATATCTAGGTCAGGGAGTCACCGAGGGCCCCACAAGGTTGAGGGTCGTACCCTGCCCCCTTTGGCGCGCCCTCCACCCTTGTGGCGAGGACGGCGGGAAGTGGCGGGCAAGATTTTACTCGGCCGCGTGGGCGCCGAGTATATTTAGACACAGGGGGGGGTGGGGTTGGTGGAGGAGTAATAGTTTTACTCCTTACAAAATTTAGGATTTCGGCTAGGTGTCGAATTACTAGAGTAAAATGAAAATTTTACTCTTTGAATTTTAGGGCGGCGGCTAGAGTTGCTCTTACATGCCTTCTTAAACTGTAACTCATGACTTGAGGACTACAAAAAATATGGTTCCTAATCAAACTCTCAAATTTAGCTCCCTAAAAAGAAATTTCAGACAAATTTAAAGAGCGATGGCCCAATTTGATTCAAACTATGTTGCATAACATGGATATAAAATAGATAACACAATTTGGTTCAAACTACATTGCATAAACTGGATTTAAACTAGCCATGATCTTCTCTGAATCCATGTCGACCGAGACGGAGCTGCCGGAGCAGGAGTCGGAGTTCAAAGCGCTAGACGACAACCTGTCCTCGTCAGTAGCCCCCTTCTCGTAGTGCTTGAGCCGCCGGTGCTCCTCAATGAGGAGCTTCGAATGCATCCTACAGAGCTCGGGCATGTACTCTTCTCGCGGCGGGAGACCACTGGGATCAATGTTGATGGGCGCCAGGACCTCGTGGCTGTCCACGAGGAAGTTGATCTCCCCCCCGGCTGCTATAGAGGCTCACAAATTTCACTCCCTTGGCCCTTGCCGCTAGCTCCATCGATTGGTAGGACCCAAACTCATACCGATGGTTGGTGTCCCAGACTTTATTTCCGACACCCACATCCCCCATAGCCCTTGTTGCACGCCGTGGAACACTCTTCAGCAGGGGTAGGGGCACATTGGTGAAGGAGAGGGTGAGGCACTGCTGTGTGCGTGGGTCAACTGCGCACCACGCTTAGATTGACAATGTGAATCGGTAGCGATGACCTTAGACGGCTAGATCCCGCCATTTCAAGGGAAACTACTACAAATCAACATACTACTGACCCCTCATCACCGACCAGCCATTTGGCCACACATGAGTGATATGCAACTAAACTGACAGGCCTCGACTACGGCATATCGACTTTTGTTGTTTACCTGAAACCCTGCATTATGTACAAGTTTTGTAGTTTACCTAAAATCTTGCATTATGTACAAGTTTTGTAGTTTACCTTAAGACCATGCATTGAAAAAAAAAATCTTCTAGAAAATATTCAGAAATGTTTGTTGTAAGATCAGCAATTGTTTTGCAATGAATTTACCACATTTTTACTTCAGCCAGTGCAAGGAATAAATTCAGGAAGATAAGATGCAATGGATAAACAGAGCGCTAAATTAAGCAACAAAGTAGGAAGCAAATGTCAACATAATAATAGCTGAAAGATACCCCTTAAACAATAACCCGGCAAGGTCTCCAGATGACATGAAGCATGCAATGCACAAAAGGCACGATAGATGGCAGCCCCATGCAAAAGAGCTTCAACAAAATACTTAATAACATGAAAGAAGTTCAGGCACAGGCTGATGCTCCGCGCCTCAGATTTTTCATGTCCAAAGATGACTTGCTGGATTCTTCACATAACGATGCACTTGTTCTCGTACATCGTTCTGTAGTTGTCCTTCTCCTTGTTTGCCAGGTCCAGGCTCTCCATGAGCCTCTGGATCTCCTTCTCCTTGCGCTCCATCTCTACCTGCCTTGCCTTCTCAAGTTCCTCTCTCAGATTGTTGATCTCCACTTTCTGCTCCTTCATCTTCTGCTCCTCTAGCCTTCTCAGGTTCTCTGCATTTGTCATTTCTTGTTTGACATTGTCATGCTCTTTCTGAGATTTCTCCAGCCTCTCCTTGAGCCTCTGGATCTCCTCTTCTGTACTGTTCAGGTTTTCATCAACCTACCGATGAAATTAATTAAGTCAGGTCTATATTGGTAGGAATCATGTATCCGAAATTCAAAATAATCAACTTATCCAGAGCAGAAAAACACATGATCCACTGAAAAAATCCATTTAAAGAATATTCTAGTACTGAAAATGAATAATATTGATGTAAATTAAACTTCAGCAGTCACATGTTTTCCTAAAAAAATAGTTGTCACCTTGTTTCACACCTGATAGTTATACATACAAACATATCTTTTTTTGCGGGAATACAGATTAACATATACTAACAGCAAGGCAAGAAATCTGCTGCAACAATTCCGTAGACAGGATCACACCACTACAAAATCGACTCAAATATGTAAAACTCGTTTACCTTCTTGGTTATCTGTGTCAATTGTTCATATATCCTTTCTGCAGAATATCCACCGGTACTATTCTCACTTTGTCCATCATTTGCTTCCTGCAACAAGGGAACAAAAGCACAGGTGAGAAAAGAGAGGTGCATGTATCCAGAAGTAATACTACTAAAAGCTGAATCAATCACCTGAATGTGAGGGAGCATCTTGTAGGAAAATGATGTGCCACCATTACTTGATATAACAAAGTCAACTGCATCAAGCAATTTCCGACGTTGCATCTCACGGCGCTCAATATTACTGGTCATGTTGTCAAAGAGAAAAACCCTATTTTGGCATAGCTTTATCATGTCCTGCAAAAATGAGGATGAAAATATAAGCTGTTAGCAAGAAGATTGCAACTGATATACACTAACTGCACAAGAATCATTCTTGTGGCGTCACACAATCAAATAAAACGCAGTGTGAAACACTTTATTGATAGTGTTAAGATATGAAATAGACCTGGAGATAAACCGGGGATCCTCGTCTACGGGTGGCGGACGGGGATATGCCTGGCAGAGTGATGGTTCGGCTGAACGGCCTTTCTTGGGGCCGTCTGGTGGTTTTGTCGAAGGGGCGACTGGGCCAGCTAATCGTAACAGAGGCGGGTTTCGCGGCTATCGTGGACGAGGAGGCCGAGGGGGTCGGTACCGTCCAAGACAACATCAAACTACAGTTGAGACGGTCGTCGATGCCAGTGCTGAGGAGTCTGACTTGGGTTGCCAGGCGATGGAGGTTGTGACGGAACTGGCCGCTGTGGAGGTTCCGGTCGACGCCGAGACTCAGGCTATGTCGGCGGATGGCTCTGACAGATCCGAGGTTGACAGGGCTGCTAAGTTTTCTAAGAAAAAAGAGAGAATGCTCTGTTATAGATGTGGCGATAAGGGACATTTCATTGCTGAGTGTGTGGCGACTCTTTGTGATTCTTGTGGTAAGCCTGCACATGAATCTGGAGTGTGTCCGCTGGTGCGGGAGCAGAGACCGAGCCTCATGACTTATGGTGTTTTTTGTTCTGAACTCACTTTTTTTGAGTCACCGACTGAGAGGGAGGTTCCTCAGGAGGAGCGCAGTACGACAACTGGGATAGTGAAAGTGACGAGAGGGCAAGTGTCCGAGGCTCAGATCATTCAGCGTCTCAGGGAGCTGGCACCAGGTGACTTCCATTGGGAGCTTGTCAGGCTGGAGACCAACACTTTCAGAGTTCAGTTCCCATCTGTGGAGGATATACAGCGGTTGCTGAGTTTTGGGATGTGTAAGGTCTTGGGTACTGAGGCCATTCTTGAGTTCCACGAGTGGAAGCTGGTTGAGCCCCAGGGTACACCCCTTATCCAGGCCTGGTTGCGCTTTTCGGGGGCTCCGTCTGAGTTGCTGCGGGATGCCACGGTGGTGGCTAGTCTCGGTATTATGGTTGGTAAGACCGAGCGAGTTGATATGGATTTCACTAGAGCTCATGGGATAGCTCGCCTATTGGTCAGTATTCTGGACATCGACTATGTACCCGACATGGTTAAGTGGGCCTTTCGAGGGAAGGTTTACACTCTTGAGATTCAGTTTGAGGATGATAGTCTCTTCGCAGAGGCTCCAGCGGCCACTGGTGATGACATGAATGAAGGTGATGATGATACTGCGGGTAAGGAAAAGATGGCCGATGATTCTGTCAGTGAGGTGGCCAAGAGGCCGGAGCCGACGGGTAGGGCAGCAGGTGGAGGGACGGCGCCTGGAGTATCTGTGCCGACCACCACTCTGCGTTTTGGTTCCTTTGGTCCAGCTTCCGCTCCTCCGAGACTGTGGAGCGAGCGGGTGGAGTCGGGTGAGGAGATTGAGTTTTCTTTACCGCCGTTGGATTTTGCGGGTACGGAGGTGGAGGGTTCCGGTGGGCCCGAGAGCTTGGATATTGTCTCGTCTACATCAGCGTGTGGTGACGTGGCTGTGGTGCAGGCGGGTGGTCTGACCTCATCTGGGAGTCCGGATCGGGATTCTTTGGAGGCCCCCTCTCATCCTCCGGTTGGGGAGCCTTCTCCTCGCTCGCCTGTGGCTGGGCGATCACCTCTGGCGGATGCGCAGGTTCGGCGGGAGGGCGTGGGGCCGGTGGCCTCTACGCCCCCATCGGCCTCGGTGCCCGAGGGGGGCGCCATATTCGAGATGGCGACGTGCACTCCGGACAGGCGGTCCGGGGTGGATGGGGGGAGGGGGCAGGTGGCCTTCTCCTCCCCAGTGCTGGACTCGGCGCGCTCACCGCGCTCACCTGGTGGCGACCGGGTGGATGTTCGGGGAGTGACAGGTGGTCGCTCGCCGGATAAATTCTCGCGGGAGGAGGTCATTATGTTTGGCGGGATCCCGGACCAGGCAGCTGAGGGTCGACGTATGAGTTGTCGGCTTCAGAGCCATCCGGAGGTGGACGACATGCAGCAGCGCTGTGCCGCGAGGGCGGCCAAGCTTCGTGACGTCCAAGTCACTACTGGTATGTCTGTTAATACCTCCAATACTATTTTGCATTTCTCGCATGATCAAATTATGGATAAGGCACAACAGTTAGGAATTTCACTTGGTAGAGATGAGGGTGAAGTTACTAATTCTGTTAACGATTTGCTTGATCTAGAAGCCGAGAGGGCTTTAGAAGTAATTCGTAAATTAGCTGCGGTCAAACCTATGAATGACTCTGAAATTGATGCCTTGGGAGTTCGAGTACTTGAGAACTTTTGTGATGATCTAGCACCGCCCCTCCAGGAGCAGGAGGAGGACGATGAGAATATCGGGACGCAAGTAGATAATCCATCGATTACGAGTACGATGGACCGGGAGGGCACGTCCAGCCCTAAGCGCAAGTGGAAGCGCAAAACTTACCCGATGTCTGTAGTCCGTAGGAGTGCTAGGATTCGTACGGCTAAAAAATTTCATGATGAAATATGAAAGGGGTCTTTTGGAATAGCAGAGGTCTTAAGGACTTGGCTAAAAGGAGGTTCCTTGCGGAGGCATCTATTGAGCATTGTTTGGACTTTATTGCCCTGTCGGAAACGGGTAGAGCAAATTTCTCACCTCAATTTCTCAATACTTTGTCGGGAGGGATTGAGTTTGACTGGCATTGTCTACCGCCTAGAGGTAGGTCGGGGGGTATCTTACTGGGTGTTAGATGTGACTCTCTTGAAGTTCGAAGTGTGGTCATGGGGGATTTTGCTGTTAAGTTCAGGGTGCGGTCCAAACAGGATGGTTTTGACTGGGCTTTGGTGGCGGTGTACGGGGCAGCGCAGTCCGAGTTCAAACCAGATTTCCTGGCAGACCTTGTTAGAGTATGTGGGTCTGAGCAGCTTCCAATTCTGGTTGGGGGGGATTTTAACATAATTAGGAGACGCGATGAAAAGAATAATGACAACTTCGATGGGAGATGGTCATTTATGTTTAATACCATTATTGAAAGCTTAGATTTGAGAGAAATTGAGCTTTCAGGTAGGAAGTTCACGTGGGCTAATGTGATGCCTAATCCAACATACGAGAAGTTGGATCGGGTTCTGGCTAGTGTTGCTTGGGAACAGAAGTTTCCCGTGGTAACTGTTCAGGCGCTCACTCGCGGGATCTCGGATCACACGCCGTTGTTGCTTGATTCTGGCGGGGCTACATACTCGGGCAACAAAAATGTTTTCTCGTTTGAGATGGCGTGGTTTGAAAGAGAAGGATTTTTGGATCTTATTGCCAAAGAATGGGCGAAAGAGGTAGGAGGTAGAAGCGCCATTGAGAGGTGGCAGAACAAGATTAGGAATCTCCGTAGCTTCCTTCGTGGGTGGGCTAAACATCTAGGTGGAATGTATAAGGTTGAGAAGAAACGGCTCCTTTCACTTATAAAAACCTTAGATGTAAAAGCAGAAACTATGGTTCTGGTACCCACTGAGCTTCATATTAAGCATGAGGCTGAGATGAGGCTGAAGGAATTGCTCCGGGAGGAAGAATTGAAGTGGGCATTAAGGGCAAAGGTGAGAAAAGTTGTCCAGGGGGATGCGAACACACAGTTCTTCCACATGATTGCTAATGGCAAGCATAGGAAGAAGAGGATCTTCCAGCTGGAGCAAGAGGAGGGTACAATAGTTGGCCAAGACAACCTGAAAACATACATTACTGAATATTACAAAAGGTTGTTTGGACCACCAGAGGAGAGTAGTGTATCCCTGGATGAGTCTAGGGTCAGCGATATCCCTCAACTTTCTTCAGTGGAGAACGATGTGTTAACAGCCCCTTTCTCAGAAAAGGAAGTATTCGAGGCTATTGCCAAGATGAAATGTAATAAGGCGCCGGGGCCGGATGGTTTCCCGGCTGAGTTCTACAAGAAGTGTTGGCATATTATCAAAGGGGACCTGATGCCAATGTTCCATGATTTGTTCTCGGGACACTTGCAGCTGTTCCAACTGAATTTTGGCACGATAACGTTGTTGCCTAAGAAAATTGATGCCGTCAAAATTGAACAATTTCGGCCGATCTGCCTGCTCAATGTCAGCTTCAAAATTTTTACCAAGGTTGGTACGATAAGGCTGACTCAGATAGCGCACGCTGTTGTTCAACCTACGCAAACGGCTTTCATGCCGGATAGGAACATCCTAGAGGGGGTTGTGGTCCTACATGAAACGCTTCATGAAATTCATACGAAAAAAATAGATGGGGTTATTTTCAAAGTGGATTTCGAGAAGGCTTATGATAAAGTCAAATGGCCGTTCCTCCAGCAAGCTTTAAGAATGAAGGGTTTTGATGAGCGCTGGAGGCATCAGGTGGAAACGTTCACGCAAAAAGGTAGCGTTGGCATTAAGGTCAATGATGACATAGGCCACTATTTCCGAACACACAAGGGTCTGCGACAGGGCGATCCTATGTCACCTATTCTGTTCAATATTGTGGTTGATGTGTTAGCGATCCTGATTGGGAGGGCCAAAGAGGCTGGTCAGGTGGAGGGAGTGGTGCCTCATCTGGTTGATGGTGGTTTATCCATCCTGCAATACGCTGACGATACAATCATTTTTATGGAACATGATTTGGCCAAGGCGAGGAACATGAAACTAGTATTATGCCTTTTTGAACAATTGTCTAGGCTGAAGATTAATTTCCATAAAAGTGAGTTGTTCTGTTTTGGTAGAGCCAAAGACGAACAGGAAGCTTATACACAATTGTTCGGATGTGAGAGTGGGTCTCTTCCTTTCTCTTATCTCGGTATTCCAATACACCATCGTAAGTTAACGAATGCTGAATGGAAGACCATCGAGGATAGATTTGAGAAAAAACTAAGTTGTTGGAAAGGAAAACTCATGTCTTATGGAGGCCGGTTGATTCTCATTAACTCGGTGCTCACGAGTTTACCTATGTTTCTGCTATCTTTCTTCGAAGTACCAGTTGGGGTGAGGAAGAGACTAGACTTTTATCGGTCTCGCTTCTTCTGGCAGAGTGATGAATCTAAGAGGAAGTATAGATTGGCCAAATGGGATATTATTTGCAGACCAAAGGACCAAGGAGGACTTGGCATTGAAAATCTTGAAGTTAAAAATAAGTGCCTCCTGAGTAAGTGGCTGTTGAAGCTGTCTTCTGAGACAGAGGCAACATGGGCGCAGATTTTACGGAGTAAATATCTGTACTCAAAGACTTTATCCCAAGTCACTATGAGACCTACAGACTCGCCGTTCTGGAAAGGGCTAATGAGGGCTAAATCCACTTTCTTTAACAGAACGAAATGTATTGTTGGTAATGGAGCTGATACGCGATTCTGGGAGGATACGTGGCTGGGTGACACGCCTCTGGCTTCTCAGTATCCAGCGCTGTATCGTATTGTTCAGCATAGGGATGCCCTTGTGGCCACAGTAATGCAGACGATTCCCCTTAACATCCAGTTTAGAAGAGTGCTTGCTGGACCGAGATGGGAAGCATGGCTTCACTTGGTCCGTAGGCTGATGGAGGTGCAGCTAAATCCTCAGCCCGACCAGTTGTATTGGAAGCTAACTAGAACTGGGGTGTTCACGGTCAAGTCTATGTATCTTGATATCATTAATTCATCCGTGATACCTACGTCCAATGTAGTCTGGAACGTTAAGGTTCCTTTGAAGATTAAAGTGTTTATGTGGTTTGTGCATAAACAGGTAATTCTTACAAAGGACAATCTAGTTAAGCGCAACTGGACAGGATCTACTAGGTGTAGCTTCTGTGATAGGGATGAGTCTATCAAACATTTATTTTTTGATTGCCCGTTGGCACAAGGGTTGTGGCGCACCGTGCAAATTGCCTTTAATATTACTCCACCGAGATCGGTAAACACGCTTTTTGGGGCGTGGTTGCTCGGGACGGAGCCCGAAACAGCCAGACAAATTCGTGTAGGAGTATGTGCGTTATTATGGGCAATTTGGAACTGCAGGAATGACTTGGTTTTTAACAGGACATCAAATACTCATTTTTTGCAGGTGTTGTTCCGGGCTACGGCGCTGATCCGTACTTGGTCCTTACTCACTCCGACGGAGGCCAGGGAGCGTTTGGTTACTGGATCTGTCCGGTGGGAGACGGTTGCGCGGGATATCTTCAACCGGTTTGGATGGCGATCATGTAATAGGATAGGCATCTAGTTTACCTACCTGATATTATGCCAGCCGGTTTGTGGCTTTTCCCGTTTGTGTCTTTTAGTCGTTGCTCTGTGTGAGCTACGTGCTACCTTTTTTCATTTGTTTGTAAGACTTATGTTCTGAACCTCTTTATTTCATTAATAAGAGAGGCCGTATGCATCGATCTGATGCAGAGGCCGGGGTAAACCCCCTTTTCCAAAAAAAAACAATGTTCCTGGGGCAATAACAGAGAATTTCCCCATGTATCATGAAACAAATGGGATGACATACAGCAACACAATAGACAGGTAGAAAAAATGCACTAAAATCTTAAAGTATGTGTATATATTCAAAATTAGTTATGTTTAAACTTTAAACTACATACTACTTGTGCGTGAGAAATTATATATGGTTGTATTTCAATAAAAACATATGATTTTGCTCATTCCCTTATGACAAATGTTGGGCTACTCAGTTGTACTAAAAACTAACATGGAATTTTTGACGCAAAAAGTCTTTGGGAATTTTACGTACTTTGGTGATTTGATTCATAGGACTAAATCCTATAGGAATTTTTTGTGAGTAATGATTAGTACTACATTCCATAGGATGCAATCATACAAATTCAAATCAAGTAGGATTCACTTGGGCATGATATTCCAATCATGTGTTTTTCCTATTCCCATGTTTTTACAATCATGCAAATAACAGAGGCCCTGAGAATGAATTTCTTCCACAAATTAAAGCTGGCAGAACATTCAATTCTTAAATTGAAGATCGATGTGCAAACCCTCAGTGCATGGTCACCGCACAGAACAGATCTCTGGAGATGCTCGGCTGATTAGGCTGCGGATGGGTTATTTGTTTTTGTTACCTGGGGTGTCAATGACGTTGACGGCGCGGGTGGCGCCATAGCCGTCGTGGAAGGTGGCGCTGCTCTTCTGGCAGGTCTCGGTGACGCTTACGTAGGCGAACTCCGACGCAAAGGCGTGGGTCCCGAGGATGCAGTTGGCGGTGGCGCTCTTGCCGGTGCCGATCTTACCGACGAGGGCGAGGGTGACCTCGGCGAGCGGAGGGGACTGGCAGGGCAGCACCAAGTTGCCGTCGCCGTCCCCGTCTCCACATCCACAGCCACCGCCGCCACCCATGATGGATGGGACCTGCCGACAGGAACAACATCGCCGCCGCGTCAGCAACCAAGATCTTTGGTATTGGAAAGAAACACGGTGAGAAGACCAGAGATTGCAGCCGAGAGGCGGAGAAGAAAGATGATCACTCTGTGCATGCGCACAGGCACAGCGGCCTCACCTTTGCCGGAGGTTTCGCTGGGAGCAGTGCTTGTCTCTGGTAAAGGTGTGGAGCTGTGATGGAGATGAAGCGGCGCGGGAGTGAGTGGGTGACATAAATAGGAGGAGGGAGAAGCGTCTTCGTTTGTTCGTTGCCTCGGAAGCTGAGAAGCCCAACCAGACTAGTCATAATGGGAGTAACTTAACTACTAACATCACACATTTCAATACAAGATTGCTTACGTGGCAGCTAATTAATGAGGAGAGAAGGATTTGTGGTAACTTATGTAGTTACTACTATAACATCACACATTATTTCAAGGCATAATGAGTCTGTAGCCTAATAAATGAGCTCTTTCATGATACTACTCATATGTTACTACCCAATATGAAGATAGTAACATAGACTAATAACATCGGCAAGTTACTACTCTATGTTACTCCTCATTGTGAGCAGTCTCAATGCTTCGGACAGTGGCAAAAAATTATGCCCATCCAGCAAAGGCCCCGTTTATTTTATTTTATATAGCTCCAAAAAATTAAACAAAAATATGGTTTGAACATGCTTTTCGTCCATGTGATTTAAAACGCTGCTGCCACAAATCAGCGGGATGATTTCTAGCCTGCCCAGCCATCGGATCAGTGCCCTCGGGGCCGTTCAATGCAACAACGCCACAGCAGCAGACCAGCTTCAACGCAACGGGGTGCCAGCTCCACTGCAGCACAGCGCGGCACCACCATATCTCCAACGCAGCATCAACATCATTCGGTGAAGCTCCATTGCAGCCCCGGTGGAGCTCCAAAGCAGCACCAACGGCGTTCGGAGAAGCTCCATTGCAACTCCGGCGAAGCTCCATTGCAGCGCCGGTGAGGCATCGGCGGCTCCATTGCAACCCCGGCGAAGTTTCAATGACCCCCCGCGATGCTTCACTGCAACTCCGGCATGCTTCACGGCAGTTTCGGCGGCACTTCATTGGAGCCATGGTGGAGCTCCAATGACTTAGATAGCGATCCAATACAACTCTGACGCTGGCGACTTGCAGCATCAACAGAGCCTCCCCTAGGTTGCCTCACAGCACTGTGGCCATGGACGCGTTGCTGCGTCGCAGCACATACGACGTTGATGAGGCCACGCGACGCATCGCCTGCAGCGGCCGCCTCCCCCGCGCGCCGCGTCACACCTCGGGGGTGTAGACTTGTAGCACCGCGGAGGTGGCGCGCGGGGCCTCACCGCTCTCCATTTTGCGGGTGGGATGTAGCAACGAGGTGGCTCCGTCTCGCCTTCTTTGTCGTGCCGGGGGGGAAGTTCGCCATGGGAGCTCTCCTCTCGCGGGACAAAGATGGAGGAAGAGAGAAAAGTGGAAAGGAAAACGTGTGAAGGAGAGAGCGGTCGAAGATATATGGCTGGCTGGCGAAGCGGTGGATAGGCCCAGGGGACATGTGCCATGAGCAATGCTACACCTACGAAAATATTTTTACGTATCTTACGAATGAAATGAGTTGGCAGCCTTCAATTGGATATTAGTGGAGGCTGGGGCCCACCCTGAAAATCAGGGGGAGGGCGTTTGGTTAGGGAAAAGAAGGATTACGTAGGATACGTAACAGCATTACGTAAGTCTAGCATTTTTGCATGTGCCATCAGTGCGGGCGGCTTGCCAGGTTTGTTTTCATGTGGTTGAAAACAAACCTTTTCCATTAAATATATATTACTCCAATAAAAATACTGGAGTACCTCCCTCTGATGCCTCCTGGGTGCCCTACGTGCCGTTCGATATCTCGCCCCGGGTGGGCTGCGAGCGCGGTCAAGACCACTTTTCCTGCAGGCTTTGCGTCGCGTCTGTGTGCGTTGCCCTGGTTCGCCCTATTTGCGTTCCTTCCCCTGCTGGGCTGCTTCGCTACCGTGTGAGCGTCGTGTGTGTGCCATGTTTGGTTATGCGTGTGTTTGTTGACCATCTCGGGACGTTGGCATGGCAACGCGTGTTGCCTCTCGTGCGTTCATGAGACATTGTCCATCCTCTCATCCCACATGGCTGCTCAGTTCCCCTGCCCGGTTGTGTGCCGGCCCCGTGTGTCCAACATGCGTTTTCCTTGGCACTTTGCCCACCCGAGAACCATGGTCTATCGAGAGGCATTTTCTAGGGCACTTTGCCCACCCAGGCACGAGGAGCTAATGGGGTGCCGGCTCCAGGTTCATCCCGGTTTATCCCTGGTTGGTGGGCATTGTCGGATGGTTCCTCCGGGTGTGGTATGTCGGAGTGTTCTAGTATATAATTGGGGTTGTTTCTTCTTCTCCCATTCTGGCCTCACTCATCATCCTCTTTTCATCATTCGCATGGTTTCTTCAAGCTTGCTCCGTGTTGGTGCTTTGTTTATCGCCGAGGATGGCTGGTGGGCCATTAGGTTTTTGTACCCGCTCAGGTTTCTATTCGTGCCAGCATCATCGCGAATAACACTATAACATTCTTTATTTTCAATTACTAGATAGTTCTCACATGTTGCGGTCATGGCTGAATTGCAGTCTTTTGCTCGGTTTGCTTTGCAAGTTTCCGCTCTACAAGCTCTCTTTTGTATTTTCTACACTCCCTCTTCTTGTGAGATTGCCACGATGAAAGTGAGTAATATTTTTTTCTTTATTTTGACCTTCATCTTCCCTGGATTTATTTTTGCCTTGCTAAAATCTTATGTGACCATGTACATGATTCTCATTCTTCGCATGGGTTTCAGCCACATATGCATTAGAAGAAGAATCATTCTCTCCATTTTCCTCCATTATGGCTTCTTCATTTTTCATGCTATTTTTCACCATAAAGTCATCATCTCATCTAGAGCTGAATTGCTAAGTGACTTTACAAGCGTGTTCTAACTATCAGACAGGAAACTCAGTAGCAGTAATGCTTGCACCTCATTCTCAAAGTTCATCTCATGGCTAGGAGTTTATTTATATGGCATTGAATGACATTCATGTGCTCAATCACAGTGGTGACATCTCGGTACTCAAGATTTGCAAGTCTTTTGATCACCAAGACCTTGTTTATTGATGTCTTTCTCTCATACATAGACCCCAACTTCTACCACATCTCATACACATTTGTGTCATTTATAACATGGCTGGATATATTATGGTTGATGTACAAACGAATCATATCTACCGGCTTTCTATGCAGCACTCTCCATACTTCTTCCATGATACCAGTGGGTATCTTGTCTTTCATAATTGGTCAGACACATCCTTACAATAAAGGTTGGCTTTCATCATGGGCTTCCATAACAAGTAACTGAAATATTCAAGTTTCATCATGCCACTTGTAGTAGCGCTTTCTTTCAAAGCCATCATTACTAGCACTTCCAGCAATAATCAATTAAATGGGATTTATAACCTCCTAAGCAACCAAATCTCTGATGCCACTCTGGGGAATTAGCACCCACTTGTGGTCTAAAGCTGTAGTGGAAACAAAGTAAACTTACCACCAGTCATCTACCAACTCCAAAGGATCATTTCTTAGCATGGAATGAAACACATACATCAAATA
This sequence comes from Triticum dicoccoides, assembly GCF_002162155.2. NCBI lineage: Eukaryota > Viridiplantae > Streptophyta > Magnoliopsida > Poales > Poaceae > Triticum > Triticum dicoccoides. The sequence goes on along the minus strand of NC_041390.1, from coordinate 2,648,714 downwards.
TACATGAAGATACTAGGTTTAGCCTAATGGGTGTAAACAATAGCCAGGTAGGACAAGTATTAGCTGATTTCAGCAAGCAGGTAGGACAAGTCCTATTTGTGCTCAGCCCAAAAGATGTAGCAACAAACATCAACACAGAGACACCAGTTTTTACGCAAAAAAACCCCAAACTTGAGGGGGAAAACCACGGGCCAAAGCCACCCAATCCTTTTCTACTATTATCTAATAAGGGATACAACTAATTCTCCTCTAGGTAGCACTAGAGGATCTCATCCATCAAGATTTGTGCATCATGGAGAGCAACAACAAGATTTGGGGCTGCAAAAACTAGGGATTGGAATAATCTCATAAAAGATGATGGAACCGTAGTTTGAAGGAGACAAGGTGGTGGATCTAGAATTCAAAACCTTGGGGAGGAACTCCCTTTCCTTGGTGGCAAGCCTCTTCCTTCAATCATCCTCTCGTTCCTTATCTTTCTCGGTTTCTCTTTTCTTCTCCAATGGAGGTTAAACTCAGATTCATCACTCTGGTTGGTGCTGCTAGTTGGGAGGGTGAACATCCTCCTTATCTCATGTGCAAAGTAAAAAATGACCCTAAGTCACAACCCTAGTGGGTAATGGGTCTTGCACACCGATGGATTGGCTAAAACGCTTCAAATGTCTATCTCCTCATAGCCCACCTAAGGAGGATATCCCAACACTGTAACTTTCAACTTCTACACTTGTATGTGTCCCATGTAGAACCTTATGTGGCATGCCGGTAGCTTAGCTGACACTCTCTCGGAAGGAAAGATAGAGAAGGGTTTATATTTACCTTTAGATACATGTTAATAAAAGAATATCATCTTAGTAAGACCCATTTCTTTTTAATTGTTGATGTTTTTTATGTGTTCAATGTACCTGTGAATGTAAAATAAGTACCCCTTTCCACCGGAACATAAGATATGAGTTAGTTAGAAGCACTCATCGTCAACCTTCTGATCAATGCAAATCTTAAGCACTTGATTTGGTTGTGTATTTTCTCACTGGGCGAGCTGCTTTAATCTTGTAATTATAATAGCTTTAAGATTGCGGTGGTGGGCATAGATTTTCTGATGGGTGCTTTGTTTCATTTAGCTCTGTATGACTTAATGTTGCCGCCGATCATCTTGTTGCTTGAGAAATTCACGACTCCCCTCTCCATGGTTGCATGATGGTGTGGAAGGTGCAGCGGCGAACTCTGTCAAACATTGACCCTAGGATATATACATAGTTCATCGTTTTTCTAGTTGCTATACTAAATTATTTGGAGATCGACTGGATTATTGCTGTAATATATGTCTCTACATGAATAACTTTAAAAGAGAGTGCCAAGTATACTCGGCTAAGGCCCAAAATGGCAAACTATACGCCGATTGTTACACTCGGCCTCCAAGACCCAGCTTAGGCTAGTCATAGTGGAAGTAACTTAAATAGTAACATAGCATATTTTAATTTTTTTTGCTTATGTGGCATGTAGTTAATGAGGAGAGAAGTGTTTAGAGTAACATAATATGTTACTGTAACATAGCGCTTCCCGAGAAAGAATGAGTCTATAAGGTAATAAATAAAGTCATCTATGATACTACTACTATGTTACTTTGCACTATGGAGGTAGTAACTTAGACTAGTGTCATATGCATGACACTAGTATAAGTTACTCCCCACTATGACCAGCCTTACAACATGTCAGCAACTAGGTGTAGACCGAGTGTTATTCGTCGGCCACTTGCCAACGTATAACTCGAGAAAAGAAAAACCATGTCTCTCGAAAAAATAAAGGTGTTTGACTGTCGGGCTGCGTTAAGAGCAAATACAATAGAGCTGAGTCAGCGGGCTATAAAGAATAAACTAGTATATTTGTGCTTAGTTGGAGGAAAGAGAAGAGAAGAGAGAAGGTAAGCGGGCTCTTCGTGAAGAGCCAGCTCTAGCACGTGCTCCTAGGCACTTTGTGAGAATGAAAAGTAGGCCACATAACAAAAAAGTAGTATACTCTTTTGATCTACTCTCTCCGTTCCATGATATAAAAACATTTTTATACTAATGTAGTGTTAAAAACGTTCTTATATTTTGAGACAGAGGGAGTACTGTTTTACATGTTGGCTATAAAATGGACCATAGATGACATGGCATTGGCTTATAGCCAGCAGCTGGCTATACTATTAACCATGCTCTAAAGGTTGTGCCACATGGCGCCTGCCATAAAGAGGAGTGCTTTTCCTGCATGCTCGGCTTATAGGAAGCCGACTTTCATGACTCGGCATCCACTTAGGCTGGTCATAGTGGGGAGTAACTTAGACTAATAACATACATATGTTACTAGTCTATGTTACTACCTCTATAGTGGGTAGTAACATATGTGTAGTGTCATGCATCACCCCATTTATTACTTTGTAGACTCATTCTGCATTGGGAACCGCTATGTGATGGTAACATATGTGTATTCTATTTGCCTTCCTCTTCATTAATTATCTGACACATCATTTTTTTTCTTATGTGATATGCATATTACTACCTATGTTACTCCCATTATGACCAGCCTTACCCCAGCAGGCCCCGTGGGCTGCCGCGTGGACACCGATAAGCCAAGGGCACACTAGCATCACGCTCTACTTCCTGTGGCACACTAGGCGTACTCAACCCATGGCACACTCGACTTATAGCGAGCCGCTGTCATGGGGCTTTCAAGCACCGGCCATGGGCACGTGGCACGTGCTTCGCCAAGCCACGCATGCAAGCCAAGTGTTTTGTGGATATTATGCGGAGTTGTTTCTGCAAGTCATGTGTATTTTCTAGCTGTTCTAGGTTTATAGGGAACTAAGCCGAGGGACTGCAGTTGTAGTGTGTTTCTGAAGGATACTCAGCTTACACGTGCATAAGCCGAGTACCTGAGGAAAAAACTTGGCTTAAAAAAACACTAGGTAGCGTGTGTTCTCCTGGTGTGTAATGTGTGGATAGGATGAGAGATTTTTTTCAAAAAAGGAGAGTTCGCCCAGCCTCTGCATCAGAATGATGCATATGGCCATGATTATTAAAAAGCAAAAGGTCCAACATAAGTCTCTATGTGTCGAACAAAGAACAAAAAAAGGATCACGAAGAACTAAACAGTAATAGAAAAGCCACAACCGGCTGGGATAAAAAGATAGGAACACTAAATGTCTATTCTATTACATGACCGCCATCCAAACCGGTTGAAAATACCCCGTGCTACCATCTCCCATCGGGTAGATCCAGTAACCAAATGCCCTCTAGCCTCCGTCAGAGTGAGTAACGACCACATACGGATCAACGCAGTGGCTCTGAAAATAACCTTCAAAAGATGAATATCCGCTGTTCTGTTAAAGACCAAATCATTTCTGGAGTTCCAGACTGCCCATAATAAAGCAGATACTCCTACACGAATATGTCTCGCTGTATCGGAATCTATCCCATTAAGCCACGTCCCAAATAACGTGTTAATAGAATTCAAAAGAGTATTGTTAAAATCTATGTGAACCGACCGCCACATAATTTTTACCAGAGGACAATCAAGAAAGAGGTGTTTGATTGATTCATGTTGGTCGCAAAAGCTACATCTTGTAGATCCTGTCCAATTGCATTTTGTCAAATTATCCATAGTTAAAATAACTTGTTTATGCACAAACCACATAAACACTTTGATTTTCAAAGGTACTTTAACTTTCCAAACATGTTTCGTTCTAGGAATCGCGCTAGAGTTAATAACATCCAAGTACATGGATATAAGTGAAAACTCTCCATTCTTAGTTAGTTTCCAGCACAACTGATTGGGTTGTTGAGACAGCTGAATATCCATCAATCTTCTCACAAGATTGAGCCAGGCTTCCCGACGGTTTCCCACTAGCGTCCTCCGAAATTGAATATTGAGCGGAGTGGACTGCAATACTGTTGCAACATAAGTGTCTCTACGCTGAACAATGCTATACAAAGAAGGATATTGAAGTGCGAGGGATGTCTCCCCTAGCCATGTATCCTCCCAGAACCTCATAGCGGTAGCGTTTCCAACTATGAACCTTGTCCTATTGAAAAAGAGTGGTTTAACTCTCATCAATCCTTTCCAAAAAGGCGAATCAGTCGGCCTCACTGTCCCCTGGGAAAAGGTTCTAGAGTGAAGGTACTTGTTACCCAGGATCTGAGCTCATGTGGCCTCCGTCTCGACAGAAAGCTTAAATAGCCACCTGCTAAGTAGACATTTGTTCTTCACCTCCAGATTCTCAATACCTAGATCCCCTTGGTCTTTCGGCCTACAAATGATATCCCATTTAGCAAATCTGTATTTTCGCTTAAAATCGTCACTCTGCCAGAAGAAGCGTGATCGATAAAAGTCTAGCCTCTTCCGGACTCCAACCGGTACCTTGAAAAAGGAGAGAAGAAACATGGGCATACTCGTGAGGACCGAATTAATGAGAATAATCGGCCTCCGTATGACATCAGCTTGCCTTTCCAGTAGCTCAGTTTCTTCTCAAAATGGTCCTCAATGCACTTCCATTCTCTGTTGGTCAGCTTACGATAATGAATTGGTATACCTAAATACGTGAAAGGTAAAGCCCCCAATTCACACCCGAACAATTGTTTGTACGCGTCTTGATCATCATTAGCTATTCCGAAACAGAACAATTCGCTCTTGTAAAAATTAATCTTTAACCCAGTCAATTGTTCGAATAAGCATAACATGAGCCCTAGGCCACTAGTAGCTAAGGAGGGGTAGTCGTCAGGTGAGCCCTAGGCCAGCCAGCTAGGCTATTTAATGTATTCGTGGGTAATGTGCTGTTCACATTGGATGAAATATCATAATTCCCTCATCTCGTTTCTCTACATCTCACCTGCTTCCCATCTTCTTCCTCTTGTTATCAGCCTCTTCTCTCCCATGTTCAATCCGCAAGGGTCGTTACAGAGATGACGTAATATATGGCTCATCATATGTTTGTGGTCGTGGACAAGTATAAGAGAGATGAACCTCAAATGTCATTGTCGTCGTTGTTTCAGTTTGTCTCCTAGCAGTAGGGGCGGTGCTATGTACAAGTCTGGGGGGCTGTGCCC